>NC_056747.1:960037625-960102625 GCF_019279795.1 Protopterus annectens
ACAGATTGCCCTTTTCTTTCAGGTGAGAGTGGGATATTGGGGAGGGGTAGTAGGTATATTTGGGGAGGGAGGTTGGGTAGGTTGACAGACAAGACACACAAGACGCATACAGGGTCAGTATATGAGACATGTGGGGAGTAAACACCTTGGACGGGGAGGGGTATTTTGAAGTTGCAAGCCCATGAACCCCCAACTGGAAACAGTGGGACTGAGGTCCCCACCCATGGGCAGTTACCACTGCACCTTCACGACCCCAAAGGTGGCTGTGCTGGGGGCTGTGTAGGAGGGGCAGGCTCACTCTCTAATAGTGCCACCTGGCCCTCAAGCTGGCGTAGACGTTCTTGATACTCCAGATTGAGCTCCCTATGCACCACGGCCCGGACCTGTTGACTGGCAACAGGTTCCCCTCCACACCCGCTCTGAGGGGAGGTGAGCCCCATCCCCTGCAGCGGTTCCTTCTGAAGAACGTGCAGAGCCCATGGAGGAGGAGGTCCCAGGCTGGGCCCCAGATGTGCTGGTGCCCAGTGCCATGGCCAGCTGAGGTGGGACAGGTGGGTCCGCTGGGACCGACCTTCCCATATGAGCTGTGTTGTCATGGATTTATGGCAGATATGGGTTAGTAACAGTCAACAGCATTCAGGATTAGTTATAACAGCATGCATAGGTATTCCCATTAACCCGACACACCAGATTTAACACTGTTGCAGAGCAAGCAGAACACATGCATATATGGAACAACAGTGGCCATTACAGGAGCATGCGGGTTTCATTGATGGCAACAGGCCACCAATTTGGGTGTACTTTAACATGGCACATGCATAGAAACAAATGTGAATATTTATTAACCATTAGGACATACGTCCCAAAAACCTTTGGAGTGTACACATACCATTTGAGGAGTGTCATTGGGTTATTATGCCCATATGGTAGGGGTGAGAGAAAGGATTCAATTAACAACTAAAATATCCTTGTAGTTTTCATAACATTCTTAGTCACTGCAGTGATCTTTCCCTTATATGTATTGTTACACTACACAATGGCCTTATATTGCACACTGGTATGTTTATAGATTATTATATACGTGACCTTTGTCTTAAATACAGGCGTGACAGGCTGCAGGTGTTAATGCAACATATGTTGAGAATTGCTGTCATACACATTGGGTAAGGTGCTAGAATGACAGATTTGTTTTCATATCCATTCTCTCACTATGTACATGTTTGAATATCAGTTATATGTCATTGACAGCTGCCTACATTTCTTGGATCATCACACTGAATTTTCAGGGGAACAGGGTAATAAGCTGGTGATATGGGCCATTTATCTGGACATACTGGACAGATTGGAACAGTTGTGGGGTATAAATATGCATACAACTTACAATTTGACCATTCAAGCAAATTCTGTACAGTTGTTAGGTGTAATTATGCATACAGCTTTCTATCTGAACATTGTATCACAGTCTGTACGGTTGTGGGGTATGATTATGCATACAACTTAGTAGCACTCCCAGGAGTCAAACCCCTGCTGTGTGACAAAAAATTATTGCTAACATCACAGTACACTATGCTATCAGGGAATTGATGTACAGCTTTTGACTGTTTTCTAAGTCTCCCTAACTTGTACGATATGACTGACCTCTTGGCACTTCCAACATTGTTATGCAGAACTTCATACCCATTTTATCTGCATACCATGGTGTGGGTGACACTGCTTATGATACAACAGTACTATTTATAGTATGGAACAGATCGCAAACATATGAGAGAAGAGTAAACAGAAGCACTCCAGGGGTTATACCTTTATTCACAGACTATTAACACATTTATTTCTACTGGTACAACACTTTCTAAGGCTCTTATAATCTTTGTTATGACAGTACATGCAGACTGATTACTAGCCTGCCTCACGATGCAGCCATTGACGTTTAGCATCATGGGCTTGCTGGTTCGCAGCCTGCTCATCTGCAGCTGTCAGAGAAATGCATTGATATTTAGCCATACCTATCCATAGTATACACAAGCTAGGCAATTATTTACTACTTAGTAGAATGTGTACTTAGTACTGTCCTGGATCCACTGTTCCAGGACATCCCCCCTCCGCCACTTCAGGTCAGCATGGTGGTGCCTGACCTGCTCACCAGTCTGGGGGATACCTGTGGCACTGGTGAGGTCACGGACGAGACTGTCCCAGGCCTCCGTTTTGTACTGCGAGCCCTGGTACTGGCCCTGCGTAGTCTCTGATCATGGTGTTTTACAAGGAGCCATATCATGATTTTTGACTCCTGGATGCCCCAGCGCTGAGCTCTGAATCGAGTGCCTTCACCCACACCAGCCATTCTGCCTGCAGTGGGAAGCTACAACCAGTTATGAGACGTATTCCCACCTGTGGGGTTTAAATACGGCCATTTTCCCGCACTTTGCCGTGATTGGCCAGTTTTGAAAAGGCTAAGCTATGGGCACACCTGCTTACATAAGGTTGGCACTGTTTAAAGAGATATACCACTATGGAGATTGAATTGGCTCCCCTACACATTCCTTACACTTACTAACATGAGCTGTGCTGAGGTTATCATTGCTTCATAGTTGATTATCACTATTATTTGCCATTTGGCAATGATTTATTCTTCATTACAAGTTACATATGTGTCTGGTATCCATGATTCATGTGTACATACACTGTATGAGGTCCTGGGAACTTCAATACTTTATTACCGTAACACCTCAAATCTATGCTTACTGCAATACTCCAGTTCACATACTTATGTTCTGTGGCAGGTTATCCAACATCACACTGTACATAGATTCAGTTCACATGTTTGGTTTGTTTTTCCTGTGGTGAGGATTAGTTTGCTGATACCTCATGCATATCTATTGCTATGATGGCTTAGTGGTTACCCTGTGTACAGGGTTCTGCATTTGAGCGTTGCAGAGGCAGTTTATTTTGTTACTGGGCAGAACATGGGCCATTGGATCCAGAGTGATTAAGGCACTTTAAAGCAGTTGTAATTGGGTTTGCGCAATGGTAAGTACTACTAACCTCAGGTTACAGTTTCTTAAACTCAGTTAGCTTCTACTTTGCTTAACTGTGTAGGCACTGCTTACCCCCATGCAAACGCACTTAAATATGCTTACTAGTGCTTATATATGCTTACTACTGCTTATTTGTGCTTAAACCTGCTTACTAGTGCCTTATTCATTATGACACTGACACTTCACATGTGCATTTTATGCAGTACTCCAGATCACATGTAAATGTCCAGTTCACATTTAATGTTATTATGTAGGTTATACGGCGAAAAGATGTAAAATTATGTTCATGTACAAATTTCACATGGAAAATGATATGTGCTGCAGTGGGACTCGAACCGGGAATGCCTGTTCATTAAGCGGATGCTCTAACCACTACACTATTGCTGTGCTGCTTCATTTGCATATGTATTCCTTGTTATCCTCTTCAGCCTTTTCAGCTGCTTTAACCATAGCTAGGCGATGGGCACACCCGCACACCTAAGGTTAGCTGTACTCAGGGTTTTAAAAAAAATAAAATAAAAGGGTCTCTTCATTTTATTTAAATGTACTGTTGCTGTTGAACACATGGGGACTGTTGGTGGGGATATGCGGACACCTATGAGCGGCCTCGCTCATTTATTTACACTTTCTTCTGTTCTTCTTTGCAGGGGCGTGTTTATTCTGAGAACTCTGCTCTCAGACACGCCCCCTGCACTCATCCACACTCCATGTAGCATTAAGAGTTCAGGCAGCGTGCCTTCATTAATATGCATGGCACGTTGCCGTCCTCCTCTTAAACCGCCGCTCCCATGCAGGACTATATTAGTCCTGCACGGAAGTTTAGTAAATCCAGGGGACTATGTCATCAGCTTATGGTATTGATTCCAAATCTACTATGCCAGCAGTCAAGTCAAATGAATACTGAAGAATAAACATCAGAAAATAACAAAGGTCCTAAGGCAGTATTGCGCATAACTCCAGAAGAAGCATGTCTGCTGTGTGTTGTAGTTCTGTAATATAGATTGCTACCAAACCAGTCCAGTCTAGTCCTGTCGAATAAATTATATTCTGTTAACAATTATATTTTGAGTCAAATCCATGTCTGTATGCTGTAGTCTTTTACAACTCATTACAGTAAGCCTTCAGTGTAGGAATGTAGGTAGTGTTACAAGCACCCCAAATGTCAGTGTTGAAAGAAAACCTCAGTGAAGTTTAATAAAGATAATTAATGGTGAAGAGGTTGGAAGCCTTAAAAATAACTACTCTTTTAACAAACAGCTCTTTCTATTCAATGGACATTATTGCCATGTTTTATTGTCATTTTCAGATCTGTTTATAAGCAAAGATTTATATCCGAGTGCTGTAAATTGGAAGTCAGGGTTTTGTTTTCACATGCTGGAGTGTTTGTCACTTTTTAGCAATAAAATCTGCAGTAATTGTATTTGTACAGAGCCTCACAGACAGAGGTTATATGTATGAGCATGAGCACTACAGAGCTGACAGCAGAGTGTGTGACGTGTGATTCTGTCTCCTTTCCTATAATGACTGAGTCCCTGACGTTTATTTGTGTCTCCTTCACCTAGAGGACAAGGCAAATCCTGAAGTGATTAGAACAGCAAGTAATCTCAGTGCAGTAGGAGATAGATGACCCTGACATGATGGCAAAGCTGACTTCAGTTCAAGTAAGACTTTCAGTAATCAAAGCTGGAGGCAAACATGGTGAGGCACTAACACAATTCTGAGTTGTTCTGCTTGCAGCATGACAGTGTTTAGTATTTAAACAGTAAGGCATGGCACTGAGGTTAGTCCTTGCAGTATAGCTATACAGTAGTGCGGCCGGGGTTAGGGTTAAGGTGCTGACTTTGTGGGAACATGGACAAAATTCTTTGCTAGGCTTATAAGGGCCTCTGGGCCAATAGCCTAGTATCATCCTATGAGCCTATGAACCTATTAAGTAGGTAACCCATTGTTAACCCTCAAATGCATCTGAATAACTTTTGTATTCATCACAGAATTTATACAAAAAGTTGATGAATCTCATCCATTCTAGAAGGGAATTCATAAAGTAGTTTACCACAGTCAGAAAAGTACTTCTGAAGGTAAAGAGCAAACACACTCACACACACACACACACACATACACACACACACATACGCACGCATACACACAGACACACACACACACACACACACACACACACACACACACACACACACACACACACACACACACACACACACACACACACACACACACACACATGCATGCATACATAAATAGCAAGTCAAATTGCATCCTCAGTACTTGGTCTAGGGCTCCAAACCTCTTCTGCAACATGAACAGAATTGTTTGAGGGACAGGTTTATCTCACCAAGGATACTGCTGCCATGGAACCGACTCCCCATTCACATAAAAAAGTTCATCCTTGTTCATATTCAAGCGCAACTTAAATCTATGGATGGGAAACAGAAAATGTACTCCAGGATTGCCCCTGTACTACTAATGGACAGAAGCGTCTAATAAATGCTTTATCCCATGCATGGGTCCCCTCAAATTATCTATGTTATGATCCCTGTTATTTTAATTAGGGGTAATATATAATTATCAATCATGGGATGGGTAAGTCCAGTTTATAACCAAATGAGCTAGGTAACTTTGAGCACAAAAAGGGAAACTGGCTAGACTTAAAATGGCTCGCAAGGGGTGCTAGCCAAGTGCTTATCTATGAACATATAAACACACTCACTCACATATGTACACAAATTAATTTGTAATATATTTATGACACCCAGCAGAATACTAGGGTGTCATTTTTAGCTTTCAAAACTATTTGATAACATAATGAAAGAGATTACCAGTTGCCCATCCAGAATAGAGAACAGTTATACACTGCTAGTCAACAGGGTCACTTCTGCCAACAACCAAAAATAACTTTAGAGGCTGCAGAACAAAATCTGTGGATTTATAAGCAGGGCACACCAGAGACCACACCACTGCCTTACAGCAAAGGTGCAGCATCTAACTTCAGTAAAACAGTGGACAAGTGTACTGCGATCTGCTGATTCATTGGCTCTTTCTCCCACAGTTCCTTACCACGCTCAAAGAAATACTACAAATTAATTCCCTGTAAGAGGGACTTCTTTTTGGCACTCCCTCCCTGCTTATATCAGAATTGAACAATCTTTCTACCCTTCTCGGCTCAAGCTGTTACTTCTTCAAAGGACATCTGCAGCTATATAGACATTGTAACCATGGGTAACTTATGATCTACTAGGAGTGGGTCATTCCTCAAGAACCTCCAGGACTAAAGTCACAGGCCATAGGAGAGCTTACTACTCCAAACTTTTACAGGCTGTCACACCCTCCCCTCCTCTGTATCCCAACATATACCATGCTTTCATCTTCAGGTCTTCATGGCCAAATTTATCTCAGCATTTGTCTACTAAATGGCTCCAGGCTGCTCACCATATTTTTGGCTATAACTTCTCAAAAGCAGATTATTTTATCTTTTTGAATTCCCAAAGGTCATAACTGTTCTTTTTTCTGTTTCTCTCCATCAGTTGCTTGTCAACTGTTAAAGGTCATTTGTAAGGAATCTTCCTACCCCCCCCCTTTGCATTTCCCCTCCTTCTGGCCTTTGCCCATTATATTTCTATAAAACATCAGAGTTAGCCTTTTTTTTGCTTTTGTTTTCATAAGAAAGAGCTCTCTCACGCTCTGTCTCTGTGTCTCTCTCTCTTTCCCTCCCCTGCTCTTGCTCCTCTTTGGCAAGTCTTTTTCTCTGATGGTGTAGTTCACTTTGTTGTTGGTTTTTGTTCCTAGTTTTTCAGAAGATCCCTTGCTCTATTACTTCTAACCTTTTTCTGAAGGCAGCCATTATCACCAGCTACAAATTTCCCCTTATATCTACTCAGTATCTGCTTTTTCCCCATTATTGAATGTCGCACCCTATCAGAGAAAGGTAGAAAAACTAATGGTGAACCATCTCTTGTCAAAGAGAGCCACCCAAGAAGTCCCACCAGATCAAAGAATGCTAAAATGTTACTCCAGGCTAATTTTGCTGTCAAAAGTGACCAGGGACCTTAGGCCTTATCCAGGCTGAATTGTCCTCAACACCTTCATTCACAGATATGCCTTCTTATAGTTTTGGAGACTCTGTGTGGAGCTGAAGGAGATAAGATGTTGTCTTTGGACCTTCAGGTTGTTTATTTGTACCTCAACATTCACAAGCAGTTCTAAAGGTTTCTGTGCTGCAGAGTTAGAACCAGTAACATCCAGTTCTAGATGCTTTCATTTGGTCTCATATCAGCTATTAGGGTATTTACCAAATGTTTGTTTGTTGAGACAGCATATCTGGATCTACAGAGACCTAAGGTGATTCTTTACTTGGACAACAAGCTCCTCACTGTGCCCACCCAAGATGAAGACCTTCTGGTAAGGGAGTCCTTGACCCCTCTTTTCAAGTAAATGACCATTAATCTAAATGTGTTCACATTCAACTTCACCCATCTCAATGGCTAGCATTCATAAGTTACAAGTTGAATACCCTTGCATTCCTTGCATGCACACATGAGCATGTGAGGATGTGTGACTGTGTGTGAGTGTATGTATTTGGGTGTGCATGTGTTTGAGTGTTTATGTGTGTGTGTGTGTGTGTGTGTGTGTGTGTGTGTGTGTGTGTGTGTGTGTGTGTGTGTGTGTTTGTGTGTGTTCGCTCACATGCGTGCATGTGTCTTTGCGAATGTACTTCAAAATACCGAATTATTATAACGATCCACAAAACATCAAGACCATAACATCGAAAGTACAGAACACCAAAAAGTTAGAACATCGAAATCACCTAACAATGAAAATTTAAATCACTGGGTCATATATAGTCAAAAAGTGTTAAATGCTTATGATTTAAATGTTAATTTTGTGGTACCACTTTAAAGAGTTGTAGTTTGTAGTAAACAAACATGGCGGCTGGTACATTTTGCTGTTTAAGGGAATTTGTCAGGTTGTATAGTAAAGGTTTATCAGATAAGGATTAAGCATTGTTGTTTTTGAGTGATGGATTTATTAGTTTGAAAGAAGTCATGCTAGTGTTGTGGAAAGTCATAGGCTAAATGAGTAAGGGGGGAAGTTTTTATTTTGGCAGTATGTACGTGTTTTCAGGAGAATACAGGTATGTGTTTGAGATATTATGTGGACATTCTGTATGGAGATCACAATACAGTGGGGATTGGGAAATTTACCTTTTCTCCACTGTAGTGCAATCTCGGAGTTGGTATATTTAATTTATGCGGGGGAGCCCCCCCACATGGGGGTGCATGGGGGCTTGCATGTGGCAGAAACGTTGAAACAAGTGTGTTTGTAGGTTTAGTTATGTTTGAGGTGGAAGGGGTGTTACTAATGTGTGTGTTGTAACATTCAATGTTATGGGATGTGGTGATTTAAATTTTTAGTGTTATGTGGTTTTGTTATTCTAAATTTTCAGTATTCTGTGTTTTCGTCATTATGGTCTCGATGTTTACTATAGTAATTCTATATTTTGAAGTAGATCTGTCTGTGCATGTGTCTGTGTGCTTCTCTCTCTCTCTCTCTCTCTGTTTCTGTATGCCATGAAACAGAGGTTGAAGGAGAGTGCTGCATGCACGGCAGACTATTGTGGCTGAATTACAATATGGAAACATTCAGGGTAAGTCATAGATATTGTGACAGGCATTGGACTCATTGTACAGTCCTACATATAGTTTGTCATTTATATTTCATTAGGGTTTTGTGCTCAGTGATTGACCTCACTACCTGCCACCATACCTCTCAACTGTACTGATTTTTTGCAGAATGTCCAGATTTTACCTCATATTTTTGGTCTGTTTCTCATGAAATTGTGCTTTTCTGGCAAATCACTGGCAAATTATTAAGGGTTGAAGTCAGAAAATAATGACACACATTTGAGTTTCAGACTTTGTACCCTTCAGAAAATTCGTGCTAATACAAAACCTGTTATTCTATCAATTTCCTAAGTTTATAAGGGTCTATATTACGTTGTCGAACTTTTAAATGTTTGAACATCATATGGACGACCCCCTATGATCGAACATGTAAAAGTTTGAATGTTTCAACGGAGATCTCCGTACTGTTCAGAATGGGAAGATTTCCCTTTTCTGCACTGCAGTGCGATCTCTGAGTTGGTATATTTAAAGAGTGGGGGGTGTGGGGGGTGCAGGGGGGCTTGCCTTTGTTTTATTTATTTTTTTTACATTTTTTAACTTTTAAAAGTTCGATCATATGGTGTCGACCATATGATGTTTGAACTTTTAAAAGTTCAATCATGTAATATAGATGCGTTTATAAGACAATATTTAGAAAGTGTCCCTATTTTTGGGCCTTTGTCCCCCCATTATTGATGGCTTTGTCCAGAGTTCTTGCTCTAAGAATTTGAGAGATATGCCTGCCACATTACAGTCTTCTTCGGCTTTAATGAAGTTGACACTTTCCTGGGATACTGATGTTTATTGACAGCAGCTGTGTCAGTTTATGTTTGCATTCAGCAACTTGTCTCAACTGATTTTGTGTGTGTGTGTGTGTTCATGTACACATGCAAAAGTTTGAGTCAATGGTGGTGTCTGCACATATCTCTCTATTTCACTACATATACTGGTATGAAGTTGTTACAGGACCCTACAAAATTCACTGAAAATTAAATAGTCAAATCATCATGAACAAAGCAAATAGTTGAGATGATTTATAATGAGTGCAAACAATGACAGCTTTTTTTGAGGGGAGGCAAGTTCCCCACGCATCTGTGCAGTCCATGCAGGGAGCAGCACTTGTTTACTGCATTGCAAGGCATGCTCAAATTTCCAGTCACAACTACCTTGTGTGTGGAAGCTGTGACCTGGCTAATTGTGTATTTTTTCACAGTTGGCCATTGTGGAATTGTCTCTCTCCCAGTATGTGTTGGGGTAGCAATGTATAGGGGATACTATCATTGTAATACTACCAGTAATGGAAAATGATGTACATTTCTACCACTGCACATTCTGTTCTTTTAGTAGATAGTACTAATGTAGTTTATTCTGACAGTTATGGTACACAATACTGATTTGATTTGTATTAGTCCTGTCATTCATGCATGTTGTTCATTCTCATATGGACTATACTCTAGCTAGCTGCTTGGTGCTGCAAACCTTGTATGCAGCTGTCTGTAAATAAAAAAAGGCATTGACAAGACTTATTTCTGCATATTACATGTATGTAGTATGTACCATGTCTATGAATTCTTTCACCTCTCTTTGTGATATTGTTCACAGTTTCATAATCCCTGTTCGTAATGCATGAACGCAATAATAGTAATTCAGCTTCTATAAATACCCCCTGTCACCATCACTACTGTTCTGCAACATGAGCCCTTGGCCTGTTCCTTCATCAGTTTAATGCACCCCTATCATAGATACGGGCTTGAAAACTCAACAAAAAAAGTGTTAATACTTAGTTTGGTCATAAAGGGCCTGATTACCCTCTGAAACTGTTAAGGGGAGGATGTGGTCTAAAAGTGATAAACTTGGGCAAACACTGTATACTCCTACAGTTTCACCTACAGTGTCACCTTCCATGGTGAAATTCAACCACCAAGCAGTCATCTTCGTAGTTAGCATCACCCCTCCCTCCCTTCCAGCTGCAGTCAGACAAAATACTTATCCAGAACCAACTATAACCACCTACAGGCAGGCATAAACAGCTTCTTAGCTCCCTCCTCAACTAAGGTTACAGGCACCTATGCAGAGACTTACACCAGTGCACTATGCAAGCACCTATATAGCGGCATAGATTCGGCTCTACCAGACAGAACCAAAACAGCCTTCTCAAGGAGAAGCAAACCAGTCTGGTGGACTTCTGCTATAAGCAGACTTTATAATAAAAGAAAAAAGCTGCTATCCAAGAGCAGGAAGGGGAGAGCACCAAACTGGAAGCTAATCCTCCTTAACCTAAACAAACAAATAAGTGCTCTCGTGAGATCCTCCAAAGGTGACTATGAGCCAAAACTGGCCTTCTCAACAAAAGACAATCATAAGGCCTTCTTTAGTTATGTCCATAGCATTAAGAGCAAGTAACAGCTCTGTAGAGAACTTGTGGTCATGGGCACCACACACACTAACACTGTGGATAAAGCTAACCCACTTGCAGACAGGTTTAGCGAAAACTTCACCCTGCCATCCCTTCAGCAGTTAATTAGGATGTCCTCAACACCAGCTCCCCACCGCATATCTCCAATGAGCAGATATTAAATGCCCTTTCAAAGGCAAAAGATACAGCATCCATGGGGCTAGACAATATCCCAGACTGCATCTTACATAATCTCAAGCAGGAACTAGCCTTACTAGTCTGATATGCAAGGCCATGGAACTCGTAATCATGGATCTCATAAACCAGGATACTGGCAGCCTCCAAACACTTGCCCTACTCAGTATAGGTTTGTCAAAGGGAGATAATGCCTGCTAAACCTGGTGGACATTTTTGAGACAGTCACCAAGGCCCTGAATGAGGGAAAAGAGGTGCAACACTGCATATCTTGACTTGGCCAAGGCTTTCTACACCGTTCCCCACTTGGGTATAGTAGATAAGCTCACCCAGCTAGGCATCAACTCATACATCATTAGATGGGTTGCCAACTGGCTCACTGACAGAACCCACACAGTTAAAACAGCAGATTCTACCTCAAATAGTAGACCTATAAGTAGCGGTGTCCCTCAGGGCTTGGTCTTAGGGCCCCTGCTTTTTGGAATATATTTTTCCGATGTCCAGGCAAAAACCAATGGTCTATGGCTGATCAAATATGCAGATTACTGCAAACTGGGGGTGGTCATAAACACCCCAAATTATGTTAAAATTCTCCAAGAAGGTCTCACCCAAACAAACAACTGGTGCCTAAAACATGGCCTCAAACTCAATGCCAAAAAGTGCATTGTAGTTCCCTTTGGCAAGAATGAGGTTTTCCCACAAAGTACTACATCAACAACGTCCCAAACATAGCAAAGGATCTGTGCACCATGGTAGATAGCAATCTAGCATTTGATCAACATGTAGCCTCAGTAGTGCATAGGGCATACTACATGGCTCATCTCATAAATAAAGACATAGCATCCAGGAAAAAAGAGGTCATTACCTCACTGTACTCTACCCTTATCAGATCAATAATTGAGTACAATGCCTCCTTTGGTATGCATCTCACTAGGCACTTGCAGCAGCTGGAAGGACCACAGAGGTTCCTGACTAGAAGAAGAATCCAGGGTCTCCGACACCTATCCTATGTTGATAGGCTGAAGTCCCTCTCACTTTACTCGGTCTCATATAGACTGCTCAGAGGGGACCTCTGTCTGGCTTTTAGGGCCATCTCAGACACTGCCCTATTGGAAATGCTGCATATCCACAAATCAAACACCACATATGTAACGTGCACTCAGGAGCTAAACCTAGCCTGCGACATTAATAGAACCTGCTGGCATGACAGATTTGTGTCCCAGAAACTCCCCCATCTGTGGAATCGACTCCCTCTTCATGTAAACAGAGTACCTCTCTGTCCACGTTTAACTGTAACCTGGATGATTGGATGGAAAATAGAAAATTTACCCCTGGGATCCCACCTGCATCCCTGCATGACAGGGGGGAACATGTGCTGACCTTGGAAACATGGCATAAATTCTTAGCTAGGCTTGAAAGGGCCTCATGGCCAGTAGGCTAGTAACCTCCTATGATGCTATGATCCTACTGATGCTACCAAGTGTAGAAAAGACATTTGCTAGTGTGGCACTATATACATCATTTCTGTTTTAAACAGGCCTGTCAGTGGGGACAGGCATGCTTTCTCTGTTGAGCATTACATATGTATTATACAGATAGCACAATGATACAGTGGTTAACATTACAGCCTCATGAGTCTGCATATATGTCATCCTTGTTTCCATGTGAGTTTTTACCAGCTCCACCAGTTTCTTCCCACACTGTAAATACATCTGACAGGTGTGCATGCTGTGTATCCATGGGTGCTTTAGTGGCATCCCACACTAGACTGGCATCCTGTCCAGGATTAGTTTCTCTCTCTCTGTCTTGTACCTATTGGATGCTGGGATGGACTTTGGCTCTGATATGGATAATGAAAGTAATCAGAGAATGAATTATTGAATAACAGTGCACTGTTCACACACAGTAGCACTTTCTAGTACTTTCTAGCTAAGGATGAACATGTATGTCATCCTTATCCTTCCTTAGTCATCTGTCTCAGATTAAGAATCCCAGTCTGCTAGAGTTTGCATCTTCAAGTAGGACACTAATGCTTCCTTACCTCATTGTGGTGTTAACCCAGTTTTTACTGTATAATCCACTATTTTCTGGGCTGTCCAATCTTGCCACATCATTTTGATTTCTTCGTTTGTGCTGTTCCTTTGGTGTGGAAGCATAAAATAGAATGCTATTATAACATGTTCTTTAGTGATCCACTTTGTTACCTGTCTTCCCCTCCATACCTTCCTAACTTGCTGCAAGTTTGCCTGAGGTCTCTTTTCTGTAGCTTTAACTGCAAACATCATTTTCATTGTCTCTGTTGGAATGGTCCTTACTACTCTTATCTATTAGCTAGAACTTCCTATAAATCCTCCCCTTGGATGATGCTCTAAATTAATTCAGTACAGCTTTCCTAAATATACTAAATAGCCATACAACCCCTTGGAGGAAGAGACCAAAAGCAAACAATGCAAATTGGCTATCAAAAAATTGTAGAATATTAATGCAGGATAGAGAAAAATGTGGAAAGAATGGCAAAAATATATAACACCACAATATCTTGAAAACTTCAGAATGCTCACCAAAACACAAACTAACAAAAACAAAAAACAAAAAAAGAAAACTATACTATAACAACTTTGAGAACAATAATAAACACAACCCTAAAACATTCCATTTAACCATTAAGGAAATATTATACCCTGACCAAAAATTCTACCCTAACCTCTGTTCCAATAACTCACCACTCAAAAATACAATAGAATTCAACTCTTATTTCATAGCTAGCAGAGTGTCCTTAACCAAGGATGCCCCAACATCTAATCCCAATCTTGCCCATCAGCTACATGTCACCACATCCACTTTCACCTTCAAATCTATGCCCACATCCTATAGAAAAAACTACTCTTTAACAAACTCAGACCATGCTCTAATTCAGCCGATGACCTTCCAAGAAAGTACTCTAAAATAGCAGCCAGTAGCATTGCTTATCCTGTCTCACTCCTTATAAACAGGTCAGTTTAGGAATCCCACATTCCCTGTCTTTATCACACATTACCCCTCTACACAAAGGAGAAAATTCAACAGACATTACTGACGAGACATATTGCAGTCTTATCCCCCCTCGCCAAAGAACTTGAAAAATATATTTAAAAACAATTGCTAAACTATCTCCAAGAGGAAGAACTCCTATCTCCCATACAACATGCCTTTCATCCCTCTCATAGTACAAGCACTACATTTCTAATTTTTGTAGATACTATCAATAAAGCTAGAGATAAAAGCAAATTAGTCTCCTCCTTTTTGTAGGCTTGTCTAAAGTCTTTGACACAGTTTATCACAGCCGACTTCTACTTCAAATGCCCTTACTAGGTCTGTCTCAGTCCACCCTTCTATGGTTCAAAAGTGACTTGTCCAGTAGGTATCAGTCAGAAAATGGTACTCCTCCCTCTCCTCATACCTTCCAGTCACCAGTGGTGAACCACATGACTCTGTTCTTGGTCTCCTCCTCTTTAACATTCTCACTAACGCTTTCCACACATCCAAACAACAGGCCTCTCTAATACAAAATGCAAATGACTCCACAGTCATAAACACATCAGACAATTAGGCACATTTCTAAAAAATGACTCAGAAACCTTTAGCAGTCAATGAAACATGGCTTTGTAACTCACAAATCATACCCAACACAAAAGGAAAACAAATTACATTTTTCCCAAATCCCCCCTCATGAAAAAAAAATATATAAATCTTCTCTCATATTAATACAATCACTGAAGTCACTTTTCATATCAAATTATTAGAGATAATAGTGGATTAAATTAGACCTGCATATAAAATTGCATAAAACTCACCAAAAACTAGGGATGCTTTACAGAGCCCAAAACTTTCATCAATGTAACTAAAACAGCAAATGCCAATACATACGTTTTATCTGCACTACTTTGTGGCACTCCCATCTTTATTAACCTCCAATAGTCACAAAAATCAAAACTTAAACAGTGACATAATTTTGTGGCTAAATTTGCAGCAAATACTCCTTTCAGAGCCCACTACTGTATAGCACTAAAAAGTCTAAACTGGATAGAACTACTCTGTCAACTAGCATACATAGCTTTTTACCACTTATAAAACTGTCCAGCATCCATCTGCTTGTCCAGCACTAAATACCATTCTATACAACTATATTCCTAATCAGTCATTATGATCCACTGACCAAAAACTGCTCTTTGTCCACAAACCTTTGAAATCTGCTGGACATGGTCTGTGTTTATACTATGTTGCTAAGGCCTGGAATTCCTTACTTGTATCCTTCAGGTCAATACCCTCCTTCCAATCTTTTATGATCATTCTGAAAGACTTCCTAGCCTAAATGTGTCTCTGTTCTTTCTCAAGCCCAGGATAAACTATATCCCTAAATATAAGCAAGTAGCTATTCGTACCTTGCATCTCCTTACTCTCACTTCTTCACTCACTTCCTTACGTCAAAGTATTTCTCTCCCCTAACACTCTTTCTAAATATGCCATAACTGTTTATTTCTCTCACTTCACACTGCAATCCCTGTTTGTATTATACTAACTTACTTTTACTTTCTCTGTAAAGTGGCTAAAATTTCTTTAAATATCAAATCATTGTAATGTAAGCAGTATCTATACTTAACCAATGTTATCACATTATGTTTGGTTTGCTGTAATTATTTAAACTTCAGATGTTTTTATATTATTTTTGAAGATTATACATTTATTGTTTTTAAAATGTTTTTGTAATACTTTGGCACTTTTGTCCTGGGCCTCCACTGAAAATGGGCCTACTCCCAATCGGACTTTCCTGGTAATCAAATGTCAGTAAGTAAATAAATAAATAAGAAGCAAATATTGAGTTCTAAGCATTCACTACCATCATGAAGAAAATAAATTGTAGTAATCTTTCTGCACTTAAGCTGATTTTTCTGATAGCACGGTTTCACTTCTCTTGCATAATTGTGTTATAAGAGCCATTAGAAGAGCAGCTTTGTTGGTAGACACATTCTCATTTTAACAATCAATGCATTTGGCACACAAGTGACTGAAATGTAGATTTTATAATTTTCTGCACTGGAACAGAGTATATACATCACAGGTTAGGGGAGAGCATGTACAGATCCTTTTGTTTGCTATGGCTCCTATCGTACAAACATTTTTAAATGAGTGCTAAACTGCATTCAGGGTTCCTAAATTTAAGAATGATTACACACTGTGCTTGTGTAAGATGAAATTATGTTTTTTTTGCCATTTTGGAAAAACCTTGCGTATTGCTATCATAAATGAGCAGCCTTGAATAGTTTACATTAAGAATCACACATACTGCCTTCATCCTTGAATGAATTGTATATACATTTCACATCAGAGTAAAAGCTTATACTAATTTCCAGCGACAATTACTTTCACATTTACTGTTTGGCAAAGGCTTGAACCTGGTGTCTTGATATGAATAAACTGCCTCTGCAGTCCTTTGTTTTGAGGAACCATTGACTGTTGTCCCTAAGTGTCTTCAGCAGTGTGACAGGAAAATCCATCAAGGTGTCATGTGGCTTTGCTAATGACATACATTTTAATGAGACACAGCCAATGTGGAAATGGAAACTGACCTCTGGAGAACGTGCAATGCGTAGACAGTAGATCCAAGGGCTAAGATGTTAAAACTAAATAATAAGTGGTGGCATTTCTTGTACAATGAAAATGATAAGGTTTAGAAAATGTATTGCATGGGATGGTTTAGACTGTTTATTGTGTTTGTGAAAAATAAACTTCAGAGGTATTTTAAAGCTGCCTAAAGCTCCAACAATTATCCAGACTACTAGTCCATTCAGAACTGCAGACAGCACTCCATAATGTTCCTGTAGCAGTAGGGATGCTATAATGCTACTTCTTCATGGATCACTCATGTAGCATATATTTAACTTGATACTGAAA
Organism: Protopterus annectens; assembly: GCF_019279795.1. NCBI lineage: Eukaryota > Metazoa > Chordata > Ceratodontiformes > Protopteridae > Protopterus > Protopterus annectens. Next base: position 960,054,854 of record NC_056747.1, read on the forward strand.
GATGCAGAAAGGCTAACAGCAATGCAGCATAAAGTAACAAGTGCTATTGACAAGGTCTCCTACCAACCAACACTACAACCTGTGAGAGATGCACTTATATAGCCAAACTGGAAGCAAAGCTCTCTTCACCGAAGACTAGACTAGACAATCAAGAGGAGAAGATAAACACTTGCACCACACCACACTCATTACATAGTCCTTCAAAACCTACACCACCAAAACAAACACACAGAAGCACAAAACACACGCCTACATTCGCGGAGACTCTCAATAAAAATCTGCCCAAACAACCGATACCTCCAAAGCAGAAATGCAAGCAACCTCCACCCGCCAACACAACCCAAATGACACATAGCCCACAAACTCAGTGTGCCACTCAACTACAGCCCATAAGACTCTATAGTCAGGCACACTGATGTTCCACCCACCAGGCTACACAAAGAGAAAGTTACTGTCAGCTGCCTGTTGGGTGTCAGAATCCACCACATAACGCACGCACTCAGGTCACTCCACAATAAGTACAAATATGACTCTGTCATTGTCCATGTTGGTGTGAATGACCTGAGAAGTACCTCCCTGGACTACATGAAAAGAGATATGGAGGAGCTCGCCGATTTTGTAGCCCAGGCAGGTATGCCCTAGCCCTGAGTAGCATCCTGCCATCACCCAGAATTATACCACAGTACAAGGACAAAATGATTGACTTCAACAATTGGCTAAACTTCTGGTGTCATTCTAAGGGAATCCAGTATCTGTCTGCTTGGGATGACATGATCGACAGACCACAATGCTTTGCCAGAGATGACCTGCACCTGTCGCCCTTGGGATTCCGGATACTGGCAAAAGCTCTTGCCACCCCTATAGTGCCTTTTTTAGGCAAGGTTCAAATGACAAATTCACCACCGTAACTGGTACAAGCAAGCAAAATCAGAGGGTAATGCTACTCAGTGCTAGAAATCTAAACCTCAAAATGCACTCACTAGAGGCACTCCTTAAAATGGAGAACTTCGACATCTGTGCAGTGACAGAGACCTGGTTCAAAGCTCCAGAGAGCACTCCTGCATTACCATGCTATAATTCATACCACACCTTTCTGCCACCTAACCCGGACCGAAACACTAAAGGTGGAGGCGTGTCCATATTCATTAAGAATAACCACACCTCCAAGCTAGTCGCTCAGCATAATTTATCCGAGATTATCCAAGTTCAACTAACTCTGAGCAAGACTGCAATCCAGATTGTAGCTTGCTACAGACCCCCCACCATGCCACAGGAGTCCCACTCCTCTTTTCCTGATACACTGGAAAATATTAGGGTACAACCCAACACCCTAATAATGGGTGATTTCAACTACCCCACTATTAACTGGGAAAACTACTCATGTACCAACTCTTTTGCTCAACGTTTTCTGGAATTCATAAATTCCAACACCTTGGATCAACTTATCCACACCCCCACCAGGGGCAGCAATATCCTAGACCTGGTCATCACCGACATTGGCGACCGGTGTTCCACACCAGAGGTCAATTCCTCGTTGGTCAGATCCGACCACAAGCTAATCACCCCAGACGTCCACATCCTGCCCCCATGCCCCCATTAGGGAAACAACCATAAAAAAATTCTCCAAAGCCAACTTCATGCTTCTTAAGACAGAAGTGGCAAACTTCACGACACTCATGCAGATGGACACTAGAGGTACGACTGCTGAATCCTACACAAATGCAGTTTATAAGCACTTACATGAGTTCATGGATTGTGCTACCCTAACAGAACCAAGATGCTATCCTCAAAAAAAGGAAGCCAATCTGGTGGTCTTCTGCCATAAACAAACTCTACAACAGAAGAAAGAAACTCTTGCAAAAAAGAGTAAAATCCCATGATTGGAGGAACTCCCTGGTCTGCCTCAGTAAGAAGCTGAGATCCCTTATAAAATCCTCCAAAGCTAGTTATGAAAACAAAATCACCACTGATTCTAAAGACAACCACAAAGCATTCTATAGCTATGTCAAGAATCTCAGTGGCAACACTCAGATCTGCTCTAAGTTACAGCACAATGGCACTAAATATACAGAACCAACTGATATTGCCAACATCCTGGCAGATAGGTTCATTGCTAACTTTACCCCCCTCTCACCCCCTAAAGGGCCCGTCTCTATACCGGAAGAAAGAAATGTTCCTGTAATTACGGCTGCACAGGTAAAAAACTCACTCTCCAAAGCCAAGAACACAGCATCCCTGTGACCTGACAACATCCCAGGCTGCCTTCTACATGAACTACAGAATGAACTGGCAACCCCCCTAAGTACCAAGTTCTATTATAGCCTCACCTCAGGCTTTGTGCCCATTGAATGGCGCACCACAACGGTTATCCCATTCCACAAAAGGGGAGCCACAACAGACCCCCAGGAACTACCGCCCCATTAGCCTGACGAGCCTGGTCTGCAAGGCCTTGGAACGTATCATCATAGAACTCATAAACAAAGACATTGGAGATCTCCAAACTCTGGACCCCACACTGTTCGGGTTTGTAAAAGGCAGATCAAGTCTCTTAAACCTGATAGACTTCTTTGAAGCAGTTACCAAAGCCATAGATGAGGGTAAGGTGGTTCACACAGCCTATCTAGATCTCACCAAGGCGTTCGACACCACCCCCCACGCTGGAATTATAGATAAACTCACTAAACTAGGTATAAATCCCTATGTCACAAGATGGGCTGCCAACTAGCTTACTGACAGAACCCACACTGTGAAAGTTGCAGACTCCAAATCAGACTACAGACCAGTGACAAGTGGAGTACCACAGGGTTCAGTCCTGGGTCCTCTCCTGTTTGGTATCTACTTCTCTGAAGTACAGGCTAACACAGAAGGTCTTTGGCTAACTAACTTCGCAGATGACTGCAAACTAGGAGCCATAATCGAAACTCCTAACGATGTGGACATCCTACAAAAGAGCCTCACTGAGACAGATGCCTGATGTCAAAGCCATGGCCTCAAGCTCAATGCCAAAAAGTGCGTTGTCATCCCCTTTGGTAAAAGTTCTGTACCCATGAACTACCACATAGGCGGTCGTCTACTTAACACTGAAAGTGTGATAAGACACCTTGAGACACAGGTGGATAGTAGTCTTTCCTTTGATAATCACATTGCCACAGTGGTCAGGAAATCCTTCTACGTGGCAAACCTCATCACAAAAGGTTTCTCATCCAGAAAAAAAGAGGTAATTGTTCCCCTCTACTCATCATTCATTAGACTCATTATAGAGTACAATGCCCCTTTTGGTATGTACCTCACAAGACATCTACAACTACTGGAAAGGCCGCAGAAATACCTCACAAAGAGGATTACTGGCCACAAACAGATGCCCTACGCAGACCATCTAAAAAAACTCCAGCTTTACTCCGTCACATATTGCCTACTCAGAGGCGATCACTGCCTAACATACAAAGCTATGTCAAACCCAGAGCTGTTGGACATGCTCCACTTAAAGAAATTCCAATCCCTCCGAGCTACATGCTCTAGGGACCTAAACCTTGCCACCACAATAAACAGAACATGCTGGAGGGATAGATTCCTGTCCCAGAGACTTCCCATAGTCTGGAACAGACTAACTATCTATGTCAAACAGAGCTCCTCATTAGCAGTCTTCAAGAAAAACCTTGATGATTGGATGGGAAATAGGAAATTCACCCAAGCAATAATTTCTGTGGCTCTGCTTGACAGGGGCACAGGAAAATAATTTTCTTGGGTGGCAAAAGCCAGGGTACCTTTTTGGCTAGGCTTATATAGGCCCTAAGGCCAATAGCCTAGTACCTACCTATGAACCTATGAGAAAATACTTTGTAAAGACTGGTTTAAAATAACTAACATGGAGATGAAAGGTGCCTAAGGACAAATGGATAAATACTAAGTATACAGGGAGTTTTGCTGACATAAGTGGAAATTTTTGATTCATGGAGACAGTAAGTATGCTATTGAACAGTGTAGCAACAGACCATAGCACAGATGTTATGTGTATGGCAAGCTGAAACAAGGTATGTTCATTTTTTTGCATCTCCACAGGACCAAGCCCAATGGCACCTCTGCCTGCATCCAGTCAGGCCATTTTTTCAACAGTTACAGGAGATGGAGATTCCCAGGCAAGCAAGAGCATTACAACCCATTTGTTCCTGCCCAGACATCCCCATGATCTCGTCCACTTTCAGCGGGAGTTGGGTGGTAGGGAGTGGGCCTGCCTTACTTGTCCTGTGGAGTGGCCTACCCCTCCCCTTGTGTAGTACTCCCCTCCCCTGTATCTTCAAACCTCCTCTGGCTCTGATGATTCCCCTTGCTTCACAATGTGATTTGCACGTGGTGCTTGATAGGCTCAAATGTCATGGTGTACACACCTAGTGCTCCCACAAGGTGTCACCTATGTGATGGATCAGAGCTGCCTTCCTCACCTGAGGATGGGTGATCAGGCTGCAAGTTCCTCATTCCCACCCTTCCTTGTTTCTATTAGAACTCAGGTCACATGCAATGTAGATAGGGCTTTATCACTTCTTACCACAGAGTGGCTTCACTCTTTGTCCAGAATTATTAGCATACTACAAAATTGCTAGGCAAATGTTTTAATTGATACTTACATTTTATGAACATGGATTGGAGGGGTTACATAGCTGGCCTATAGAGGTCCATGTTCATCACTGTAGGATTGTACTGCTTATCAACCTAGACCATAATTAAGGAAGTCAGAATTACTAGCATATTGCAAAATTGCTAGGCAGATCTTTTTTTTTAACTGATATTTACATTTTGGGAACATGGGCTGGAGGGGTTACATAGCTGGCCTGTAGAGGTCCATATTCATCACAGTAGGATTGTACTGCACCTCATCTTAGAGCATAATTAGGGAAGTCAAGTTTCCATGCATCATTTAATAATTGGTGTGTATCAACATCCCTGCTAAGACATACATATCTCTCAAGCTCTTAGCTCACAAAATCTGGATAAAACCTAAAATAATGGGGAAAATGCCCAAAAATAAGGACAGATTTTAAATATTGTCCTTATAAAGTTAGACATTTTATAGCATAGCAGGATTTGTATTAGCATGCATTTTCTGAAGGGTATGACGTCTGAAACTCAAATGTCTGCCATTATTTGCTGATTTCATTCCTCAGTAATTTACCAGAAATCCACACATTTTATGAGGAACAGACATAAAATATGAGAAAAAAGATGGACATTCTAGAAAAATGTGGACAGTTGAAATGTGTGAAAGCATATGCTATATCACTGCATTTGTAATCTGAATTTTATCAGTAGTGATACTCATCTGAAAGTCATGAATTCCTATAGGCTCCTCTCTCATGTTTCCTTTCTAATTTATTCTTACTTTTTAATCTCTAATAGATTTATTATTCTCATATTCTGGTGCCAATCAGCAGGGTTTGGAGTACAGCTATGGTTTAGGGTGGGACATCTCTATATCACTCTATTCAAATCCATGTTAAATAACTGGAAAGCAGTGAGGGTCTTACAACAGACCCAGCACCAGTCTGGGTAGAATAAAAGTGAATCAAGAGGAATGCACAGCTGTGCTAGGTGAAATAAACTGTGCAAATTCAGAACCATACTTTTGTTCACTGGTTTTACACTTATCATAGAATTCTTTCATCTGACCGTCGTATGTGTTCCCTTGGCACACTGTTTTTACTAGAACTCATTGAAATAGTTGTTTAAGTAGCTCTCTATTGAAAGGTAAGCACTTGTAAGAATGAGCACCGACATGCCAAGAAAGAAAATGCAGAAGAAGAGAAAGTATTGAACAATGCGGTTTTCCTTTACATTCTTTTTTGCATACCTTGGGGAAAAGGGAATATTCCAAGAAATGTCCCCCTTGGACTTAGTATATGTAAGTCCATTTTTTGTGGCCATTCAGTCTCAGCATTATCATTATCATCATCATCACCTCCTTTTTTCCTCTCCTCCGTGCACCTGCCTAACTTGCTAGCTTACAATTTATACATTGCTTCCTGGTTTTTGCTGGCTGTTGGCGTTTGGGGGATCTACCAGTCGGGTGGCCATCTTTCGTGTCTGCTGCTGAAGAATTTTCGTTATCAGACTCTGTTGGATATATGGCATCCTGGCTACGGTCTTCTTTTTAATTATCCAAGCATTGGCTTTTGGCTGTCATCTTTCGAATTATCATGTTCGCGAAGAATGATCTGTGAGTATTTGGGATGGAGTTGAGCTACGTGTTTTTTTGGCGTCTACATACACGTGGCTGTGAGCAAACTTTCTACCTTTTTTATTTGGCATAAGGTTGCAGATGCGAACGCATTATTTTTTTACTATTCAAGCTTGTCGCCAAGACTTTGGGAGCATTATTTGAGTACATGTTTCTATTTGGGGCTATATTGGCGTCATATTGTCATTCACATTTGACTTTATATGTGGCAGTGTGTACATTTATATCGTTTGGATTCTGATTGTGATATCTAAGTGTCAGTGTGGTTTACGTAAGATCTACAGTTGGTCGCCGGAATATCGTGCACATCAGTGGACTGTATTTTTTCAAACATCGGGCTATATTGGCCTTATTTCTACATTTGTACATTGTTTTGAGTTCTGCATTTAGCATTATTGGATGCATTGAGGGTACGCCACACTTTCTAACATCGCGACTATTTGGAATAAAGCCTTATGTGAATTCTTATTGGGTCTATAGGTATATTTTTTGGTTACCAAGACTTTAATTCCATTTGGACATTATTTTTTGGGTGCATACTTCTGGAAGAACTTTCTGAAGGGCCAAATTTACAACATTCTTCCATGCACTGTTTATATGTTTGTGTACCTGGTCGGATTGACATTATAATCTTTGCGACTCTTTGGATTATGTCGGCCGAGTCGCGGTAACGAACATTCAACCAAGGGAATTGTTTGAGAACAGTATAAACAGGGACTGAGTTTGCGGCTACAACTTTTGTTCATATTGCAGATTTACATAGTTGTCTGACATATTTGTATCTATGAATCTGTCTTATAGCTATAAGCAACCAGTTTAGTAGGTTGATTATATACAACAACTGTATGTGTTTATACATCTTCTTATGGGCCAATTCTATGTTTACTAGATATATAGGACTTATGTATGTTTAAAACCATTTTCTATACAATGCCTTTGTCTATATACTTATATTTGATTATTTCTTATAAGTCATAATAGCAGGATATTCAGCTACATTTAGCTTTCAGGACTTTTTCAGCAATTGTGTGGTTCACACTGTTATCTATATACTAGCATTGTTTGTTTGTGCTCATGATTTAAGGTCCTACATGATTATAGCCAGTATCTATGCTCTTATGATTTGGATACTCCTACTGGACTATCTTAGTCATTATTAATACTTGTTACCATTGGCCTTCTGTGCCCTATTGGCTTTTTACATCTATGGTATTATATTTTTATGTGTGACCTGACCTATTGTATGAATATTAGCCCAACTTAACCAGGTTGATATTGATTTGGTCCAGTTGTTCTCAGGTCAACCATATTTTGGACAGCAATTCCTTTTTTCCTTGTTAATTACAGTTGTTATAAGCTTAACATAACTCTATCGTGGGGCATTATTTCTGCTATTGTTGCATGTGGAACATTATTTTGGTTTTCCAATATTTATGAGAAGCTTTTAGTTGTCCAAGTTATACTAACTATTCTAGGATAGACTTATTATATAACATGGCTTAACATTATTAGTTTTGGTCATTGATTTAAAGTATTAATAACAGGGATCATTCCTTATTTGACCAAGACTACGGGACCCTTTATAGGACATTGACCATTGAGTGCTGTAGATTCATATCTCACAGGGTTGGACAGCCATTTGTTGTGTATAATATAAGTATATTTTCTATATATACATCTCATATATATTTTTTTGGCCACATTTATCCAGATTGGGCATTCATTTCAAGTAGACTGTCTGAACATCTTTTGACCAAGTTTATTGGGATTACTTTCTCTTATATTGACTTGGGTCTATTTGCAGCCTTAGCCTCGTGTGATTCAAATTAAATATTTGACTTTGAAATATATTTTTTGCTTAGTCGAACCCCTAGTATTTTTGTACAAGTTATCCACTTCATTCTTGATCATATTGGTTGTTGCAACTTATTGTCATGGATCTTAACCAACTGCTTACTGGATATGTTCGGACAAGGATGATTTAAAAATTTTTGGTATTGGTATTGGCAATACGGAATTGGACAATTTGGAAAATAATGATCCAGTTGACGGTTGCGAGGATTTGTTTTTTAAATTGGGTAAACAAATTAAGATCCTCAGAACAAACATTTGGCATAGCAAATTGTTCAAGGCATACCAAGCACAGAATATATCCCCTAGAGGATTAAGATGTAAAATCCAACCACTAGTGGGTGCACCAGATGAAACGCTGTTGAAAGACTGGCAAGAAGCACAACAGGATGCTGCCATGACTAGAGTTAATATCTTATCCTCATTTTATGAGAGAACAATACAAAATAATATTAAGGAAGTGGAACTAACTTGTAACAATCTTAAACAATTCGAACAAGATACTAGTTTTCAGGGTAGTCTAAGCAAATTATCTAAAGAAATCTCAACTTTGGAGAATAGTCTTAAGAATAAAAAATTGCACAAATTTGCCCGGGATAAAGATGACTATGACAAGGGCAAACAATTTGAATCACATAGAGGTGTGAGGTTTGCTTATGGCACTAAAAATGGTTCTTCTACGCTTAGAAAGAGACCAAGATCCATTCTCAAAAAGAAAGGTTCCAATTATATTAGTTCTGGTGAAGAATCTTCAGCAACAGATACAGAGATGGCCAATACTGGTGATTCCCCAAATGCCAAAAGGGGCAGAAGGATTGAGTCCCCTTTAGGGGGAAAAAACACAGGGCCGGTAGGAAGCACAGGGTAACAAACTTAGAAGAGCTGTTTTTGTCAATAGTAAAGTAAATAACCTATGTAATAATGTTTTAAACATATCCAAACATGTCTTGACTGATGATCAACATTCCCTATTGAATAAAGGCCTTGGTTTTATACCTGGTTTCTTTATTGATGAAAGTATCCTTGTTTCTGATACAATTGACTTTTGTAGGAAAATTAACCTTAAACTCTTTTTCAAACAACAGGATCAAACTGACAATTCTCAAAGATCATCTGATTTCAGATTCCATAAGTCTACATTTAATCCACCCATGAATAAACATGTAGCGGTTTTCCAGCATGCTGTTATAAAGGACATACACTTCAATTTGGGGTCTGAGGCCACTATGAGGCACAATATGTCTAGGAAGGAACAAATTGCACTTACACAACTTAGAAATAATACAGATATTGTTATCACTTCTGCTGATAAAGGGGGAGCGGTGGTGGTTATGGATACTGAGTATTATGTGAATGAAGGTCTTAGACAACTATCAAACCATCATCACTATATGTATATGGACATCGATCCCACACCTGGTTTTGCTTCTGAGATTAATGAATTTCTTGAGGAAGCGGTTGAGTCTGGAATAATTTCTGATAAAACCAGAATTCATCTGACTGTTAAAGATCCTGCTAAACAACAACTGTATTTACTTCCTAAGATCCATAAATCCATAGACCAGCCACCCGGTAGACCAATTGTATCTGGCATCGGGTCACTAACGGAACCCTTATCGGTATTTTTAACTGAGAAACTCAAACCATTACTGACTTGTATAAGAGCAAGAATTAAGGATACAACGGAATTTCTGCAGATTGTTTCCGAATCACAACTAGACCCAGATTGGCTCATGTGCACTCTTGATGTGTCCTCACTCTACACCAGCATCCCCCATTGGGCGGGTCTTCAAGCCTTGGATTATTGGCTCAATAAAACTAATTTATACCCACCTGGGATGAATACACTTTTATTGTGTATGGTCGAACATGTACTTACGAAGAATGTCTTTTATTTTCAGCAAAACTGCTATTGGCAACTACAAGGCACGGCACCCATATAAGCTGATTTATTTATGGGTTATATTGAGGACATGATCATATATGATCCCATGCATAATATCTACATACCAGAAATAGATATATGGAGGAGATACTTTGATGACTGTTGGCTCATATGGAAAGGAGGTGTTGAATACCTCAAGGAATTTATTCAACACTTGAATGGGAATATCTGGGGTATCGAATTCACTGTCGAATACAGCCTAAATGAAATCAGTTATTTGGACGTACAGCTAACACGACAGAGAGATAACACTCTCAGAACATCTGTCCACAGGAAATTTCCACAGTACAACACTCTTTTGCATGCAGGAAGCTTTCATCCAAAACATATTATCAGAAATATACCAAAATCTCAATTCTTGAGGATGAAAAGGATTTGCTCTTCAGTGGATGATTTAAGAAACCACCATACTGATTTGACCAGGAGATTTTTATCTAGAGGCTATTCTACACGTACAATTGAGTCAGCAGTCCAACAAAGTCAGGATAAAACCAGGGAATCTCTTCTCCAATATAACACTAGGATTAATAATCAGGAATCGGATGTATGTAGATTTATTACCACTTTTGGTAGGAATAGTGCCAATTTAGTCAACATAATAAATACACTTTGGAATATACTTAATTCACATCCCCTGTTGGGAGATTATCTAGGTGATAGATGTTATTTTTCTTACAGGAAAGGCAAGACATTGGGGTCACTTTTTTCTCATTATAAGAAAACAAGGGTAACTGAAGACAATCTCAGTCAGAGAACACTCACTGGGGATAAACTCATAGGTATTTACCCATGTGGACATTGCAGCTTTTGTAAATACATCTTTAAAACTACTAGTTTCACGAGCAGGAATACTGGACAAATATACAATATACAATTCTTTGGGAATTGCAGTTCAGATTGGATCATCTATCTGGCCACTTGTACATGCCAAGCATTTTATATAGGCCAAACCTCCAGACAGTTTCGTATCAGAATTTCTGAACATCTAGGAGACATTAGAAACCAAAAATTAACTAATGCACTGTACAGACACTCCATTAAACATCCTACGGCCAAATACACATTTACTATTATTGATCACATTATTGGTAACCGATGTTTCAAAACAGGTTGGCATGATATTCTAAATGCCAAAGAAAAGAGGTGGATAATCAAACTTGGGGGGTTATTTCCGCCTGGATTAAATGATAAATTATAACTTCTATTTGCTCACCGTGTTTATGTAACTTTTCAGGATGTTATGAACTTACTATTTTGCATCCCAGCTCAGTGTTTTTTGTATTTTGATATATAGATATGGAATTGTGTTTCATTTCATTCACTTACAACTAGGGACATAACAGCCTAATATATTCTTCATGTATTTTTATACATTTGTGATGTGGTGTATACAGCTTTATTTAGCTATACTATCATTTTTATTATTTTTTATTATTTTTTGAGCATTATGTTCCCTTATTTTTCAGTGCATATATATTTCCATATTCCTATTGGATACCTTGATACTGAATTATATTTTATGTTATTATTTACAATCATGGGCATTACAGCCAACATTATTCCTCATATATCTGTTATACATTTGTGATGTGGTATATATAGCTTTATTAAGCTATTGTAGTATTTATATTTTGAGGATTATGTGCCATTATTTTTCAGTACATACATATATATTTGTATATTCTTGTACTGAAACTTTTTTGCACTAAATTAACAGGAAGTGATGTCATTCTAATCTATTTTGAATACTATATAAGATGATGCTTAACTGCTTTTGATTACTGCACTACTGAAGAAAGCCTTTGCGGCTGAAACCGGTCTAGTTACTGTCTTCAATTAAACTATATTGATCTTCCTTGGTGCTGGCTATTCTCCTCTTTGGGTAGTCTACTTAACACTGAAAGTGTGATAAGACACCTTGAGACACAGGTGGATAGTAGTCTTTCCTTTGATAATCACATTGCCACAGTGGTCAGGAAATCCTTCTACGTGGCAAACCTCATCAAAAAAGGTTTCTCAAAAAAAGAGGTCATTGTTCCCCTCTACTCATCATTCATTAGACTCATTATAGAGTACAATGCCCCTTTTGGTATGTACCTCACAAGACATCTACAACTACTGGAAAGGCCGCAAAAATACCTCACAAAAAGGATTACTGGCCACAAACAGATGCCCTACGCAGACCATCTAAAAAAACTCCAGCTTTACTCCGTCACATATTGCCTACTCAGAGGCGATCACTGCCTAACATACAAAGCTATGTCAAACCCAGAGCTGTTGGACATGCTCCACTTAAAGAAATTCCAATCCCTCCGAGCTACATGCTCTAGGGACCTAAACCTTGCCACCACAATAAACAGAACATGCTGGAGGGATAGATTCCTGTCCCAGAGACTTCCCATAGTCTGGAACAGACTAACTATCTATGTCAAACAGAGCTCCTCATTAGCAGTCTTCAAGAAAAACCTTGATGATTGGATGGGAAATAGGAAATTCACCCCGGCAATAATTTCTGTGGCTCTGCTTGACAGGGGCACAGGAAAATAATTTTCTTGGGTGGCAAAAGCCAGGGTACCTTTTTGGCTAGGCTTATATAGGCCCTAAGGCCAATAGCCTAGTACCTACCTATGAACCTATGAGAAAATACTTTGTAAAGACTGGTTTAAAATAACTAACATGGAGATGAAAGGTGCCTAAGGACAAATGGATAAATACTAAGTATACAGGGAGTTTTGCTGACATAAGTGGAAATTTTTGATTCATGGAGACAGTAAGTATGCTATTGAACAGTGTAGCAACAGAGCATAGCACAGATGTTATGTGTATGGCAAGCTGAAACAAGGTATGTTCATTTTTTTGCATCTCCACAGGACCAAGCCCAATGGCACCTCTGCCTGCATCCAGTCAGGCCATTTTTCAACAGTTACAGGAGATGGAGATTCCCAGGCAAGCAAGAGCATTACAACCCATTTGTTCCTGCCCAGAAATCCCCATGATCTCGTCCACTTTCAGCGGGAGTTGGGTGGTAGGGAGTGGGCCTGCCTTACTTGTCCTGTGGAGTGGCCTACCCCTCCCCTTGTGTAGTACTCCCCTCCCTGTATCTTCAAACCTCCTCTGGCTCTGATGATTCCCCTTGCTTCACAATGTGATTTGCACGTGGTGCTTGATAGGCTCAAATGTCATGGTGTACACACCTAGTGCTCCCACAAGGTGTCACCTATGTGATGGATCAGAGCTGCCTTCCTCACCTGAGGATGGGTGATCAGGCTGCAAGTTCCTCATTCCCACCCTTCCTTGTTTCTATTAGAACTCAGGTCACATGCAATGTAGATAGGGCTTTATCACTTCTTACCACAGAGTGGCTTCACTCTTTGTCCAGAATTATTAGCATACTACAAAATTGCTAGGCAAATGTTTTAATTGATACTTACATTTTATGAACATGGATTGGAGGGGTTACATAGCTGGCCTATAGAGGTCCATGTTCATCACTGTAGGATTGTACTGCTTATCAACCTAGACCATAATTAAGGAAGTCAGAATTACTAGCATATTGCAAAATTGCTAGGCAGATCTTTTTTTTTAACTGATATTTACATTTTGGGAACATGGGCTGGAGGGGTTACATAGCTGGCCTGTAGAGGTCCATATTCATCACAGTAGGATTGTACTGCACCTCATCTTAGAGCATAATTAGGGAAGTCAAGTTTCCATGCATCATTTAATAATTGGTGTGTATCAACATCCCTGCTAAGACATACATATCTCTCAAGCTCTTAGCTCACAAAATCTGGATAAAACCTAAAATAATGGGGGGAAAATGCCCAAAAATAAGGACAGATTTTAAATATTGTCCTTATAAAGTTAGACATTTTATAGCATAGCAGGATTTGTATTAGCATGCATTTTCTGAAGGGTATGACGTCTGAAACTCAAATGTCTGCCATTATTTGCTGATTTCATTCCTCAGTAATTTACCAGAAATCCACACATTTTATGAGGAACAGACATAAAATATGAGAAAAAAGATGGACATTCTAGAAAAATGTGGACAGTTGAAATGTGTGAAAGCATATGCTATATCACTGCATTTGTAATCTGAATTTTATCAGTAGTGATACTCATCTGAAAGTCATGAATTCCTATAGGCTCCTCTCTCATGTTTCCTTTCTAATTTATTCTTACTTTTTAATCTCTAATAGATTTATTATTCTCATATTCTGGTGCCAATCAGCAGGGTTTGGAGTACAGCTATGGTTTAGGGTGGGACATCTCTATATCACTCTATTCAAATCCATGTTAAATAACTGGAAAGCAGTGAGGGTCTTACAACAGACCCAGCACCAGTCTGGGTAGAATAAAAGTGAATCAAGAGGAATGCACAGCTGTGCTAGGTGAAATAAACTGTGCAAATTCAGAACCATACTTTTGTTCACTGGTTTTACACTTATCATAGAATTCTTTCATCTGACCGTCGTATGTGTTCCCTTGGCACACTGTTTTTACTAGAACTCATTGAAATAGTTGTTTAAGTAGCTCTCTATTGAAAGGTAAGCACTTGTAAGAATGAGCACCGACATGCCAAGAAAGAAAATGCAGAAGAAGAGAAAGTATTGAACAATGCGGTTTTCCTTTACATTCTTTTTTGCATACCTTGGGGAAAAGGGAATATTCCAAGAAATGTCCCCCTTGGACTTAGTATATGTAAGTCCATTTTTTGTGGCCATTCAGTCTCAGCATTATCATTATCATCATCATCACCTCCTTTTTTCCTCTCCTCCGTGCACCTGCCTAACTTGCTAGCTTACAATTTATACATTGCTTCCTGGTTTTTGCTGGCTGTTGGCGTTTGGAGGATCTACCAGTCGGGTGGCCATCTTTCGTGTCTGCTGCTGAAGAATTTTCGTTATCAGACTCTGTTGGATATATGGCATCCTGGCTACGGTCTTCTTTTTAATTATGCAAGCATTGGCTTTTGGCTGTCATCTTTCGAATTATCATGTTCGCGAAGAATGATCTGTGAGTATTTGGGATGGAGTTGAGCTACGTGTTTTTTTGGCGTCTACATACACGTGGCTGTGAGCAAACTTTCTACCTTTTTTATTTGGCATAAGGTTGCAGATGCGAACGCATTATTTTTTTACTATTCAAGCTTGTCGCCAAGACTTTGGGAGCATTATTTGAGTACATGTTTCTATTTGGGGCTATATTGGCGTCATATTGTCATTCACATTTGACTTTATATGTGGCAGTGTGTACATTTATATCGTTTGGATTCTGATTGTGATATCTAAGTGTCAGTGTGGTTTACGTAAGATCTACAGTTGGTCGCCGGAATATCGTGCACATCAGTGGACTGTATTTTTCAAACATCGGGCTATATTGGCCTTATTTCTACATTTGTACATTGTTTTGAGTTCTGCATTTAGCATTATTGGATGCATTGAGGGTACGCCACACTTTCTAACATTGCGACTATTTGGAATAAAGCCTTATGTGAATTCTTATTGGGTCTATAGGTATATTTTTTGGTTACCAAGACTTTAATTCCATTTGGACATTATTTTTTGGGTGCATACTTCTGGAAGAACTTTCTGAAGGGCCAAATTTACAACATTCTTCCATGCACTGTTTATATGTTTGTGTACCTGGTCGGATTGACATTATAATCTTTGCGACTCTTTGGATTATGTCGGCCGAGTCGCGGTAACGAACATTCGACCAAGGGAATTGTTTGAGAACAGTATAAACAGGGACTGAGTTTGCGGCTACAACTTTTGTTCATATTGCAGATTTACATAGTTGTCTGACATATTTGTATCTATGAATCTGTCTTATAGCTATAAGCAACCAGTTTAGTAGGTTGATTATATACAACAACTGTATGTGTTTATACATCTTCTTATGGGCCAATTCTATGTTTACTAGATATATAGGACTTATGTATGTTTAAAACCATTTTCTATACAATGCCTTTGTCTATATACTTATATTTGATTATTTCTTATAAGTCATAATAGCAGGATATTCAGCTACATTTAGCTTTCAGGACTTTTTCAGCAATTGTGTGGTTCACACTGTTATCTATATACTAGCATTGTTTGTTTGTGCTCATGATTTAAGGTCCTACATGATTATAGCCAGTATCTATGCTCTTATGATTTGAATACTCCTATTGGACTATCTTAGTCATTATTAATACTTGTTACCATTGGCCTTCTGTGCCCTATTGGCTTTTTACATCTATGGTATTATATTTTTATGTGTGACCTGACCTATTGTATGAATATTAGCCCAACTTAACCAGGTTGATATTGATTTGGTCCAGTTGTTCTCAGGTCAACCATATTTTGGACAGCAATTCCTTTTTTCCTTGTTAATTACAGTTGTTATAAGCTTAACATAACTCTATCGTGGGGCATTATTTCTGCTATTGTTGCATGTGGAACATTATTTTGGTTTTCCAATATTTATGAGAAGCTTTTAGTTGCCCAAGTTATACTAACTATTCTAGGATAGACTTATTATATAACATGGCTTAACATTATTAGTTTTGGTCATTGATTTAAAGTATTAATAACAGGGATCATTCCTTATTTGACCAAGACTACGGGACCCTTTATAGGACATTGACCATTGAGTGCTGTAGATTCATATCTCACAGGGTCGGACAGCCATTTGTTGTGTATAATATAAGTATATTTTCTATATATACATCTCATATATATTTTTTTGGCCACATTTATCCAGATTGGGCATTCATTTCAAGTAGACTGTCTGAACATCTTTTGACCAAGTTTATTGGGATTACTTTCTCTTATATTGACTTGGGTCTATTTGCAGCCTTAGCCTCGTGTGATTCAAATTAAATATTTGACTTTGAAATATATTTTTTGCTTAGTCGAACCCCTAGTATTTTTGTACAAGTTATCCACTTCATTCTTGATCATATTGGTTGTTGCAACTTATTGTCATGGATCTTAACCAACTGCTTACTGGTTTATGTTCGGACAAGGATGATTTAAAAATTTTTGGTATTGGTATTGGCAATACGGAATTGGACAATTTGGAAAATAATGATCCAGCTGACGGTTGCGAGGATTTGTTTTTTAAATTGGGTAAACAAATTAAGATCCTCAGAACAAACATTTGGCATAGCAAATTGTTCAAGGCATACCAAGCACAGAATATATCCCCTAGAGGATTAAGATGTAAAATCCAACCACTAGTGGGTGCACCAGATGAAACGCTGTTGAAAGACTGGCAAGAAGCACAACAGGATGCTGCCATGACTAGAGTTAATATCTTATCCTCATTTTATGAGAGAACAATACAAAATAATATTAAGGAAGTGGAACTAACTTGTAACAATCTTAAACAATTCGAACAAGATACTAGTTTTCAGGGTAGTCTAAGCAAATTATCTAAAGAAATCTCAACTTTGGAGAATAGTCTTAAGAATAAAAAATTGCACAAATTTGCCCGGGATAAAGATGACTATGACAAGGGCAAACAATTTGAATCACATAGAGGTGTGAGGTTTGCTTATGGCACTAAAAATGGTTCTTCTACGCGTAGAAAGAGACCAAGATCCATTCTCAAAAAGAAAGGTTCCAATTATATTAGTTCTGGTGAAGAATCTTCAGCAACAGATACAGAGATGGCCAATACTGGTGATTCCCCAAATGCCAAAAGGAGCAGAAGGATTGAGTCCCCTTTAGGGGGAAAAAACACAGGGCCGGTAGGAAGCACAGGGGTAACAAACTTAGAAGAGCTGTTTTTGTCAATAGTAAAGTAAATAACCTATGTAATAATGTTTTAAACATATCCAAACATGTCTTGACTGATGATCAACATTCCCTATTGAATAAAGGCCTTGGTTTTATACCTGGTTTCTTTATTGATGAAAGTATCCTTGTTTCTGATACAATTGACTTTTGTAGGAAAATTAACCTTAAACTCTTTTTCAAACAACAGGATCAAACTGACAATTCTCAAAGATCATCTGATTTCAGATTCCATAAGTCTACATTTAATCCACCCATGGATAAACATGTAGCGGTTTTCCAGCATGCTGTTATAAAGGACATACACTTCAATTTGGGGTCTGAGGCCACTATGAGGCACAATATGTCTAGGAAGGAACAAATTGCACTTACACAACTTAGAAATAATACAGATATTGTTATCACTTCTGCTGATAAAGGGGGAGCGGTGGTGGTTATGGATACTGAGTATTATGTGAATGAAGGTCTTAGACAACTATCAAACCATCATCACTATATGTATATGGACATCGATCCCACACCTGGTTTTGCTTCTGAGATTAATGAATTTCTTGAGGAAGCGGTTGAGTCTGGAATAATTTCTGATAAAACCAGAATTCATCTGACTGTTAAAGATCCTGCTAAACAACAACTGTATTTACTTCCTAAGATCCATAAATCCATAGACCAGCCACCAGGTAGACCAATTGTATCTGGCATCGGGTCACTAACGGAACCCTTATCGGTATTTTTAACTGAGAAACTCAAACCATTACTGACTTGTATAAGAGCAAGAATTAAGGATACAACGGAATTTCTGCAGATTGTTTCCGAATCACAACTAGACCCAGATTGGCTCATGTGCACTCTTGATGTGTCCTCACTCTACACCAGCATCCCCCATTGGGCGGGTCTTCAAGCCTTGGATTATTGGCTCAATAAAACTAATTTATACCCACCTGGGATGAATACACTTTTATTGTGTATGGTCGAACATGTACTTACGAAGAATGTCTTTTATTTTCAGCAAAACTGCTATTGGCAACTACAAGGCACGGCACCCATATATGCTGATTTATTTATGGGTTATATTGAGGACATGATCATATATGATCCCATGCATAATATCTACATACCAGAAATAGATATATGGAGGAGATACTTTGATGACTGTTGGCTCATATGGAAAGGAGGTGTTGAATACCTCAAGGAATTTATTCAACACTTGAATGGGAATATCTGGGGTATCAATTCACTGTCGAATACAGCCTAAATGAAATCAGTTATTTGGACGTACAGCTAACACGACAGAGAGATAACACTCTCAGAACATCTGTCCACAGGAAATTTCCACAGTACAACACTCTTTTGCATGCAGGAAGCTTTCATCCAAAACATATTATCAGAAATATACCAAAATCTCAATTCTTGAGGATGAAAAGGATTTGCTCTTCAGTGGATGATTTAAGAAACCACCATACTGATTTGACCAGGAGATTTTTATCTAGAGGCTATTCTACACGTACAATTGAGTCAGCAGTCCAACAAAGTCAGGATAAAACCAGGGAATCTCTTCTCCAATATAACACTAGGATTAATAATCAGGAATCGGATGTATGTAGATTTATTACCACTTTTGGTAGGAATAGTGCTAATTTAGTCAACATAATAAATACACTTTGGAATATACTTAATTCACATCCCCTGTTGGGAGATTATCTAGGTGATAGATGTTATTTTTCTTACAGGAAAGGCAAGACATTGGGGTCACTTTTTTCTCATTATAAGAAAACAAGGGTAACTGAAGACAATCTCAGTCAGAGAACACTCACTGGGGATAAACTCATAGGTATTTACCCATGTGGACATTGCAGCTTTTGTAAATACATCTTTAAAACTACTAGTTTCACGAGCAGGAATACTGGACAAATATACAATATACAATTCTTTGGGAATTGCAGTTCAGATTGGATCATCTATCTGGCCACTTGTACATGCCAAGCATTTTATATAGGCCAAACCTCCAGACAGTTTCGTATCAGAATTTCTGAACATCTAGGAGACATTAGAAACCAAAATTAACTAATGCACTGTACAGACACTCCATTAAACATCCTACGCCAAATACACATTTACTATTATTGATCACATTATTGGTAACCGATGTTTCAAAACAGGTTGGCATGATATTCTAAATGCCAAAGAAAAGAGGTGGATAATCAAACTTGGGGGGTTATTTCCGCCTGGATTAAATGATAAATTATAACTTCTATTTGCTCACCGTGTTTATGTAACTTTTCAGGATGTTATGAACTTACTATTTTGCATCCCAGCTCAGTGTTTTTTGTATTTTGATATATAGATATGGAATTGTGTTTCATTTCATTCACTTACAACTAGGGACATAACAGCCTAATATATTCTTCATGTATTTTTATACATTTGTGATGTGGTGTATACAGCTTTATTTAGCTATACTATCATTTTTATTATTTTTTATTATTTTTTGAGCATTATGTTCCCTTATTTTTCAGTGAATATATATTTCCATATTCCTATTGGATACCTTGATACTGAATTATATTTTATGTTATTATTTACAATCATGGGCATTACAGCCAAGATTATTCCTCATATATCTGTTATACATTTGTGATGTGGTATATATAGCTTTATTAAGCTATTGTAGTATTTATATTTTGAGGATTATGTGCCATTATTTTTCAGTACATACATATATATTTGTATATTCTTGTACTGAAACTTTTTTGCACTAAATTAACAGGAAGTGATGTCATTCTAATCTATTTTGAATACTATATAAGATGATGCTTAACTGCTTTTGATTACTGCACTACTGAAGAAAGCCTTTGCGGCTGAAACCGGTCTAGTTACTGTCTTCAATTAAACTATATTGATCTTCCTTGGTGCTGGCTATTCTCCTCTTTGGGTAGTCTACTTAACACTGAAAGTGTGATAAGACACCTTGAGACACAGGTGGATAGTAGTCTTTCCTTTGATAATCACATTGCCACAGTGGTCAGGAAATCCTTCTACGTGGCAAACCTCATCAAAAAAGGTTTCTCATCCAGAAAAAAAGAGGTCATTGTTCCCCTCTACTCATCATTCATTAGACTCATTATAGAGTACAATGCCCCTTTTGGTATGTACCTCACAAGACATCTACAACTACTGGAAAGGCCGCAGAAATACCTCACAAAGAGGATTACTGGCCACAAACAGATGCCCTACGCAGACCATCTAAAAAAACTCCAGCTTTACTCCGTCACATATTGCCTACTCAGAGGCGATCACTGCCTAACATACAAAGCTATGTCAAACCCAGAGCTGTTTGACATGCTCCACTTAAAGAAATTCCAATCCCTCCGAGCTACATGCTCTAGGGACCTAAACCTTGCCACCACAATAAACAGAACATGCTGGAGGGATAGATTCCTGTCCCAGAGACTTCCCATAGTCTGGAACAGACTAACTATCTATGTCAAACAGAGCTCCTCATTAGCAGTCTTCAAGAAAAACCTTGATGATTGGATGGGAAATAGGAAATTCACCCCGGCAATAATTTCTGTGGCTCTGCTTGACAGGGGCACAGGAAAATAATTTTCTTGGGTGGCAAAAGCCAGGGTACCTTTTTGGCTAGGCTTATATAGGCCCTAAGGCCAATAGCCTAGTACCTACCTATGAACCTATGAGAAAATACTTTGTAAAGACTGGTTTAAAATAACTAACATGGAGATGAAAGGTGCCTAAGGACAAATGGATAAATACTAAGTATACAGGGAGTTTTGCTGACATAAGTGGAAATTTTTGATTCATGGAGACAGTAAGTATGCTATTGAACAGTGTAGCAACAGAGCATAGCACAGATGTTATGTGTATGGCAAGCTGAAACAAGGTATGTTCATTTTTTTGCATCTCCACAGGACCAAGCCCAATGGCACCTC
The DNA here is from genome assembly GCF_019279795.1 of Protopterus annectens. NCBI lineage: Eukaryota > Metazoa > Chordata > Ceratodontiformes > Protopteridae > Protopterus > Protopterus annectens. Next base: position 960,076,610 of record NC_056747.1, read on the forward strand.
TGCCTGCATCCAGTCAGGCCATTTTTTCAACAGTTACAGGAGATGGAGATTCCCAGGCAAGCAAGAGCATTACAACCCATTTGTTCCTGCCCAGAAATCCCCATGATCTCGTCCACTTTCAGCGGGAGTTGGGTGGTAGGGAGTGGGCCTGCCTTACTTGTCCTGTGGAGTGGCCTACCCCTCCCCTTGTGTAGTACTCCCCTCCCCTGTATCTTCAAACCTCCTCTGGCTCTGATGATTCCCCTTGCTTCACAATGTGATTTGCACGTGGTGCTTGATAGGCTCAAATGTCATGGTGTACACACCTAGTGCTCCCACAAGGTGTCACCTATGTGATGGATCAGAGCTGCCTTCCTCACCTGAGGATGGGTGATCAGGCTGCAAGTTCCTCATTCCCACCCTTCCTTGTTTCTATTAGAACTCAGGTCACATGCAATGTAGATAGGGCTTTATCACTTCTTACCACAGAGTGGCTTCACTCTTTGTCCAGAATTATTAGCATACTACAAAATTGCTAGGCAAATGTTTTAATTGATACTTACATTTTATGAACATGGATTGGAGGGGTTACATAGCTGGCCTATAGAGGTCCATGTTCATCACTGTAGGATTGTACTGCTTATCAACCTAGACCATAATTAAGGAAGTCAGAATTACTAGCATATTGCAAAATTGCTAGGCAGATCTTTTTTTTTAACTGATATTTACATTTTGGGAACATGGGCTGGAGGGGTTACATAGCTGGCCTGTAGAGGTCCATATTCATCACAGTAGGATTGTACTGCACCTCATCTTAGAGCATAATTAGGGAAGTCAAGTTTCCATGCATCATTTAATAATTGGTGTGTATCAACATCCCTGCTAAGACATACATATCTCTCAAGCTCTTAGCTCACAAAATCTGGATAAAACCTAAAATAATGGGGGAAAAATGCCCAAAAATAAGGACAGATTTTAAATATTGTCCTTATAAAGTTAGACATTTTATAGCATAGCAGGATTTGTATTAGCATGCATTTTCTGAAGGGTATGACGTCTGAAACTCAAATGTCTGCCATTATTTGCTGATTTCATTCCTCAGTAATTTACCAGAAATCCACACATTTTATGAGGAACAGACATAAAATATGAGAAAAAAGATGGACATTCTAGAAAAATGTGGACAGTTGAAATGTGTGAAAGCATATGCTATATCACTGCATTTGTAATCTGAATTTTATCAGTAGTGATACTCATCTGAAAGTCATGAATTCCTATAGGCTCCTCTCTCATGTTTCCTTTCTAATTTATTCTTACTTTTTAATCTCTAATAGATTTATTATTCTCATATTCTGGTGCCAATCAGCAGGGTTTGGAGTACAGCTATGGTTTAGGGTGGGACATCTCTATATCACTCTATTCAAATCCATGTTAAATAACTGGAAAGCAGTGAGGGTCTTACAACAGACCCAGCACCAGTCTGGGTAGAATAAAAGTGAATCAAGAGGAATGCACAGCTGTGCTAGGTGAAATAAACCGTGCAAATTCAGAACCATACTTTTGTTCACTGGTTTTACACTTATCATAGAATTCTTCCATCTGACCGTCGTATGTGTTCCCTTGGCACACTGTTTTTACTAGAACTCATTGAAATAGTTGTTTAAGTAGCTCTCTATTGAAAGGTAAGCACTTGTAAGAATGAGCACCGACATGCCAAGAAAGAAAATGCAGAAGAAGAGAAAGTATTGAACAATGCGGTTTTCCTTTACATTCTTTTTTGCATACCTTGGGGAAAAGGGAATATTCCAAGAAATGTCCCCCTTGGACTTAGTATATGTAAGTCCATTTTTTGTGGCCATTCAGTCTCAGCATTATCATTATCATCATCATCACCTCCTTTTTTCCTCTTTTCGGTGAAGGTATCATGTCAGCTGTCGCCATCACTCTCTGTTCAATGCCACTGTCCTATCTTCTTCGACTCTCATGCCTGACTGTTGCAGGTCTTCTCTTATACAATCCAGCTAACTCTTTGCTCTCTTGCCTTGTTTCCTCTTGCCTTCTTCCTGCCTGTCTCAAATCCTCTTCATGAGATTTTCTTCTGCTTTTCTGCACGTGCCTGAAATACCATAATCTGTTCTCTGACATTTTCTACAACTGGAGCTACTTTGGCTTGTGCTCTTTATGTTCTCATTTCTTCATCAGTTGCACAGTGTGCATCCTACCACCCATCTCAGGCACTTCATCTCCATCACCTCTACCTTCTTCAACTGCTTTGCCTTTACAGCCCAAGTTTCTGTACCATACAGCAGTACTGGTCACACCACTGTCTTGTACACCTTACTTTTCAGGTTCTTTGGCATTCCTCTGTTATTCAATACATCTGAGACTCTATGCCATTTGGCTGCAGCCCCTCTGATTCTAGCTTTGACCTCTTCATTCAGACTTCCATTCTCCAAAACCACCCCTCCCTCTTAGGGACTCCTAAACTTGTGGGAGTTCTGGGATTCTGAATGTGAAGGTATTGAAATTCACAAGTAACACATTTGTTCATCAAAACCTCATTCAAAACCTAATCAAGTTTCCTGTATGCTATATTCATCTTGCTTATGAAAACTTCCTCATATGTGTCTCCATGTAGCAATGTAAACATTTTATTGATATAGTCATTAACGTTCATTACCACAAATCCACCCCCCCCCCCCATCAGGTTTCATTAATCTAATTTGTTTTTTGTTAGTAACATTTTTAATAAAGTCCACTCATTTGTTTAAATTAGCTGGGGGGTCTTCTTGTTATTGTGATAAATAATATCCCTAATTTCAAGCTCATAAAACCTTTCAAACACTGAAATAATGGGATGTGCAGGAGGATTAAAAATACCAGATTTTTTACAACTTTGCTCATTTAAAAAATTGCAACTAGTCCCATTATTAAAATAAGAACATAAATTTATTTTACCCATAAATAATTTAAAGTCAGTAAGTACATCCACAATATCAGCCCTCATAGCTGGAATGAAAGTTAGTCCCTTTTCAATTAAATCTGACCAATCACTAGTCACCACCGTATCACTGAAATAAAAAAAATTAAAATCACCAAAAATATTAAAAACAATGTCATTACTGTTCAATATCTGTGACAGTTTGCTGCATTCATCTACCTTCTGTGAATCTACCATTGGTTGTGATAGGTCCGTTCTTGTGGTTGTTGATTCCTTTGCTCCTGCTTGTGACTCAATAACCACTTAGATTGCCTCAGTGGAGGTAACCCCGAAGGGTCCTCCAACTGAAATCTGTTCCCCTCACTGCTAGTGTGATGTTCATCGCCATTACCTTCTAACCTACTAGCAAGTCCTGGGTTAGAAAAATCAACAATCCACATTAATGGGGGCAAGGGATAAACCCTCAGAAGTTCATAGTCTTTAGTATGGCTTAATAATTTTTTAGTTTTATTTTTAGCATCAGGAATAACACAATCAATCTTTTGAAAAATACTGAAATAATCATCACTTTTAGAAGCAAACAATGAGTGAGAACTAATGCTCTTATCAAGATTATTAATCGTATTAAGCAACCCATCTGATTTTTTATTGTTGTCTTTCATGAGCAACCCCATAAGCTCACAGCTGTGTCTATCAAACATATCTAGCAGCTCGTTGTGTAAACCAAAGCCTCTTACCAGTCCTGTAGGGAATTTTCACACATGGAGCCAGTTAGGAGCCCTGTTGATTGGAATACATTCCCGGAGGTAACTGTTTTCAAGTTGTAACCTCCAGAACTTCAGTAAACTGTCGTTAAACATCTTTAATTGTGAATTGCACACAGCACTGTCAGAACTAAAACTCCATTCAGCCAAAGATCTCAACCAGTCTTGAAGGGTAAACCCAACATGCTGACATGCTGTACTGATAGCTGCTGCTACATTGGCCGTAGATGAAAAACCTCTTCACTGGGTACTGCAGTTCTGTTAGTATGGTAACCCTGTGAACATTGTGCCAGTGTAAATTCATGGCTTAAATGGCACAAACCAGAGTCATGACTTCTGGCCATGGCTTTATGCAAATCCAAAATTCACCGGGTAGGTTGTTGAATTAACAGTGAAAGACTGCCAATAGAGGAAGCACAATACTGGATAGGTGTGAATTGCTGTTGGTTCGACTGTACATACCAGATGACATTGTGGTGATAAAAAAGTAACCCAATAACTCCACAAATCACCAAAACAAACCAGGAACTAGAAAAAGCCAATTTGATTACAGATGTGAGTAATTATATACCCAGTCCTATTTTTATACATAAGGATTTTTCATTCTTACTGTATTTACACATTCTTAATTAAATCAGACCCCCTCTCTTTTTTCCATAACCGCCATCTAATCTTTCTCAATATTTTTGACAATACCCATTTTCTATTAAACATGATTTCATCTCTTCTCTCATTCTATATTATATAGAACATTTTTATCTATTGTTATTTTTGATTCTTTACTTATATTCTTATAATATTCATATTCAGTCATCTCCATATTTATGTCATTGCTACCTTTGAAATATTCAAAGACATTCTCATCACATAATTTGTCCTACAACTTCTTTACTCTTACATTTCAAAAAAATGTTCAGTGGTTTCTTCTTCTCCATAGTATAAACATATTCTTTCACTTATCTTTTTATATGGCATATTTCCTTTTACTGGTATTTTTGTATTATTAATCTGCATTAGAAATCTTGACAGTCTACTTTTTTGCTGCATCATTCATTTCTCTCTTTGTTGTTGTTGTCTTTCGGCTTTTCCCGGTTAGGGGTCGCCACAGCAGAACTCCTGTCCACTAATGACTGGCAGTAGATTTTCACGAACGTTGAGGTGCCAGCTCGGTATTCAACCTTCAATGAAGGCACGCGCATTTACGCATGTCTTTCGAATGCCCACCCAACCGTGGGGAGGACATGCAGACTCCACACAGAAGGCACTCCCCGCACTCTAGCAGAGAATCGGATGGGAGAACCTCTTGCTGTGAGGCAACAACACTACCGCTGCACCACCGCGGAAGTTCATTTCTTTCTTTAAATTCTTTAATCTTTTCCTGTGATAAAGTTTCCCATGGATTAATACAGTAATATTTTCTCATTATGTTCTTGTACCTTGCTTTTTAATAATCTTCTATTTCATCAATCTTTATTTTCCACATTTTTATCTTTTGCTGATACTTCTCTATTTCTCTGTTAAACGTTTTCATTATATTGTTTCTTCTTATTTTCAGCATTCTTCATACTTATGTTTAAAAACTTTTGAAACTAATTTCTCATTTTTATCATTTATCCATTTCAGCACTTTGTACAAATTCAAAGATGCTGCATAAACCACTGGATTTATAAAATGAACCCTCTTTTCTTTCTATTCCTATATAATACTCCCCTTTAAATGGATTACAACAGTACACAGCAGGTACTGTTGCTTCATTGAAACACAGCCCCATCCCCATTGCACACCCTTCAGTATCTGGTTTGACCTTACCAGGTTAAAAAAAAAACAAAAAAGAAAGAAAAGAAAGTAACGGTTACATTAATGTGTTTTTTTCATATAAACAGTATCCAGCACTCAGAGCTTGTAGTCAGTTTTACTTCACCCAAATGCACATTAGTCCTGCAAAGCCAGATTTACAACAACTACTTCTCAGAAGTCCAGGCCAACATGGAGGGACTCTGGCTGACCAGGTTTGCCAAAGATTGCAAGCTGGGAGCCATTATTAACTCCCCAAGTGATGTAGACATCCTACAGAAAGGCCTCACTGAGACCAACGACTGGTGTCGAAATCATGGCCTTCAGCATAAAGCCAAAAAATGCGTTGTCATTCCTTTTGGGAAAAACTCAGTTCTCACTAGTTACCACATTGATGGTAGCCTACTGAATACTGAAGGCGTTATAAGAGATCTGGGGACACAGGCTGACAACAACCTCTACTTCGGCCACTACATTGCCACTGTGGTCAGAAAGTCCTTCTATGTGGCACATCTCATTACTAAGGGTTTTGCATCCAGGAAGAAAGAGGTCATCATCTTTCTCTACTCTTCCCTCATTAGGCCAATCATCGAGTATAATGCCCCATTTGGCATGTACCTCACTAAACACTAGCAACAGCTGGAAAGGCCACAAAAGTACCTCACAAAGAGGTTCCTAGGCCTTAAACACATGGCCTACATGGACAGACTAAAAAAACTCCAACTTTTCTCTGTCTCATATCATCTATTAAGAGGTGATCTCTGTTTGACTTACAAAGCCATGTCTGACCCAGCCCTGTTAGAAATGCTACTCCTAAAGAAATCCCAATCCCTTCGCACCACATGCTCCAGGGACCTCAACATCATTACCACAATCAAAAGAACATGCTGGAAGGATAGGTTCATAACCCAGAGACTGCCCATACTCTGGAACAGACTTCCCATACATGTCAAGCAGAGCACCTCAGTGGTCCTTTTCAAGAGAAATCTTGATGAGTGGATGGGAAATAGAAAGTTCACCCCGGGGATCACTCCAGTGGCTCTACTTGATAAAGGCAATGGGAACTAATGGTGGCATGATGTCAAGGCACTTCTATGGGCTAGTCTTGTAAAGGCTCCAGGGCCGTTGGCCTAGCACACACCTATGAGCCTATGAACCTATGAAAACAGAAACACCAATTATTTCAACCACTAATAGCCCCCCATCCCCATGACCTACTTAAAGAATCTGGCTAAGGCTTGCCAAGATTGAACTAATAATAACAATACTAATAATGACAATAACAATAAGACTTTCATTAATGTATTTTGATACATTCAAGCTGTCACAGCTTATATTCCATCTTGTTCCACCCAAATACTCATTAGTCCTGGAAAGGCAGGATTTCAACAACAAAACAGGGCCAAACATTTCATCTGCTAACAACCATCATATCAATTGCCCACGTAAAATATCTGCTTTGATCCTGCCAGGAATAAAATAATAATACCAGTTATGGTTTCATTAATTAAGTTTTGTTGCACAGAAACAGTAGTCACAGTATGTATGTCAGCTCACTTTAGCCAAATAAACAATCTTGCAAAGCCAGAATGATTACAGTAAACAGCATGGACAGTTGTTTCATTTATTCACAGCCCCTATCCCCATTACTCACCCACAGTATTTGGTCTGACCTTGCAAGGTAAAAAAAAAAAAAAAAAATGTAAAAAAGACAATGGTTACATTAATGTAATTTTTTTCATCAGTAGTAGCCAGAGCTCAGAGCTTGTAGTCAATCTTACTTTATCAAAATATACCTTAGGCCTGCAATCCCAGAAATACAACCACGCAGAAGAGCCAATCATTGTATCCGCAAACAATCACCATGCCATTTGCTCACATGATGCATCTGCTTTGACCCTAACAGGATTAAAATAACAGTAATAACAACGGTAGCATTCATTTAGTTTTGCTGTGCAGAAACAGTAGTCATATCCTGTATTTAATTTCCAGCTTTCCTCACCCAAATACACATTAGTCTTGCAAAGCCAGAACTATAATGATAAACATCAGGGTCAGTCATTTCATTCACTCACAGCCTCATCACCCCCATTGTCACCCCCCAATATCTGGTTTAACCCTGCAACATAAAAAATGAAAAAGAAAACAATGGTCACATTCATTTGTTTTTTTCACATAACCGTAGTCAGAACTTGTAGCTGATCTTACTTCATCCCTACACACTTCAATCCTGCAAAGCCAGAGTTTCAACAATGAAACAGCAGGGCCAATCACTGCATCCATAAACTGTCTTCGTGTCCACTGCCTGTCTACCTACCTAAAGTATCTGGCTTGATCCTGCCAGGATATTACATTAAAAAAAATCATCCACAAACAGCCCTCATACACACTGCGTATTTGCCTAATGTTTCCGGTTTGATCCTGCCAGGATTAAAACAAAAGGAAAGAAAAAAAAAGAAATAGTGCAAAGCCTATTAAAAATAATACTTTCATCCACAAAGATCCCTCATACCCATTGCATGTTGCCTTCCTATAGTATCTGCTTATTTTAAGTAAAATAACTGTATTTTTTTAACTTAAAAAAAAATAAATAAATAAAAGACCACTCCACAAAATGTTGGTGCTGGAGGGTAGGTGGTGGGGGGATCTGCAGTTCAGCAACCCAGTATCACGAGTTGTCCCTGTGTAGTAGTTATAAGTTTTATTTCCTTTCCACATTGGAAAGTCTGTCTAGACTCCATAGGCCTTTTTTACTGTTTACACTTTTGTATTATCATAAGGTAACAAGGCTCCTTGGTTTATAATGATTAACAGGATGAAAAGTGTGATTTATCCAGGGATACTGTTGTGGAAGACGTACTAAACTTTAGCATAAGACCCTAGTAGACTTGTAGTCTTGGCCATAACAATGTCTGGTAGTGACCCGGCAGCAGCAAAGTGATATGGCAAAAGAAGTATTAGCAGTTAAATTGAGGCTGAGCTGCCAGCACTATGGGATGTAGGCTGCATAAGAAGGGCCCTTTGTGGTTGTGAGTAAAGTAAGTGAAGTTAACTGTAGAGCAGAACTATCAGACGGGATACAGTAGCACAAAATCTGCCCTGTTAACATGACTGAGCCTTACCATGACTGAAGAGCACTTGTGCATAGAACATGTAACAGCTCAGTGGAGAATGGTGCGGAGGAACACATGATAACATTTTCTTTGCAAAACCCAGTTAAAGTTCTCAGAAAATTACTTATTGGTCACGGAACAACTTATACCCATTCTATGATATGAAGTTTACTGGGGTTACAGGAGTCTGGGGAGGTGACCAATGACCTGCCAGAGTACATACAGTGTGAAGTGTGAGCACCCAGAAATGTGCACCAGCTACCGGAGAGTGAGAGAGAGAGACAGACAGACAATGACAGAGAGACCATTTGTAAACCGAACAAAACTATATAGAACCAACAGTGTTGCATCTTGAGAGATTCAGTATTAGCTGATTAGACTGAGTTGGAGTGAGAAAAGCAGACTAGAAAGAGTCAAAGTATTCCTCAGGGATAAAAGTTTGAAGGAAGGTGTTTGTTATTCTGAGAAACAGTCAAGGCAGAGATTCAGTTTAACTAAAAAGATAATTGACCCTAACTTTAAACACTTAAGCTGTTGTAATTACTTCTACAGAAATGTTTAAGCAAAATTGCTTCAAACATTTTATCACAGAAATTCACAGCCATTTCTCAAACATCTCCTCCTTAAAATACTTTTAAGACACATTTTTCAGGCAGCTTCTAAGATGTTCAAGTTTTACAACTCGGGTTCTCACATTTTTTGTATAGTTCCCTGTGCCTAACCTCAATAGCATACTGATATTTCCGTTGAAGAGCTGTGCACTTGGGGTTTTCCAAAACTCATCCTTATAACATTATCAATTTATATGAAGCATTTTTTTTAAGTATAGGAGGTCTGTGTGTGCATATGCGTGGGAGGGAGTAATATGTAACCACCTCCATATGTCCAAATACATACACATTTTTCAGTGTAACTGTGATGATTATATTCCATTCCCAAGTGGAATGCTTCCCATAATTTGTTGCTGTGCAGTCTCTTCATAAAATTATCAAGTGCACTGGTGGTGAGTTGGTGCTCTCTGTCTGGCAGAGATAGCTGTAACACCTGACTAGTGCTGACAGTAGTTATCAGGGTGGTGTATGGGGCTTCATGGTCTTCTTATAAGCAGTGTTAATGGTATGCATGACTTTGGTCTCAATGATATATTGGTTGGAATTGTCAGAATTCAGACATCTATGTATAAATGACTAGAGGTAAGATTTCAGCTACTTCCTGATATGTGTGTGTGTGTGTGTGTGTGTGTGTGCGTGTGTGTGTATATATATATATATATATATATATATATATATATGTATATATATATCTTCTTTTTCTTCTTCTTTCGGCTTTTAGGGGTCGCCACTGCGGATCACCTGTCCGCTCATGATTGGCAGTGGAGTTTCTACGGTGTTGAGTTGCCAGCCCAGCACCTAACCTTCCACGGAAAGCACACACATGCACGCACTCATGCCTAGGGCCAATTTAGAGTGTCCAATCCACCTACAGCATGTCTTTGGAATGTGGGAGGAAGCTGGAGCACCCGGAGGAAACCCACGTGACCACAAGCAGGACATGCAGACTCCGCACAGAAGGCACCCCAGCTGTGTGTATATATATATATATATATATATATATATATATATATATATACACACACACACACACACATATATATATATATATGTGTGTGTGTGTGTGTGTGTGTGTGTGCCTCACATCTCTCATATATGAGGATTTGCTCTGCATTTCTACGTAAATATAGTCTAACTTCGAGTACTGCTACAGCAAAGTATATTTTCATACTAAACAGTATAGAATTTGGCTTTTTTTATGATTTCTCTCAGCAGTCAATGCAGAAACTGATGGTAGTTCCTTCATCCATAATCCATCAGTAGTTCCAGATTAAACATAACACCGTCTTGATGTTACCATGACAGTGTAATAATAGCAATTAACAATTGACTGTTGTGAAATATATTGTTAATTATATTAAAAAATGTCCCCCTGAAAACACCAAAATGTTGCTATAATCTGTTTGGTTTCATGATGGTAGGACATCATTTTCTGCTAACGTATGATACCAGCAACTTTGTGTACAGTTGTCAGTTTGTTCTTCCATGAAAATCTGTTCTTGTCTAAGAATAGCATGTCACAAGAAGCCCTTTCATAGGAAATAACATTTTAGTTAGATTTGCTGTGTAAGAAGTTGTTGCAGAAAAGAAGAGTAAGGGCTTGAGCAATACCCCTTAAATTAATTTTTATTTAGTTGCTGTTCTATATCTGACATCATTAATAGTCAGGAGATTTAGATGTCCTGGAAGTGATTGTTAGTAGGCATGTGCAAGTCCATGATTGATTACCTTGTCACTGATCATGGGTAATCAGTCTTTAACCACCTTGCTTTTTACGTGAAAGGTAGGAGGCAATGTGCTTAGGAAAGGGTTTATAGGTAGGGTAATATTCAATTACTTTGCAACTCATTAAGCACAATTAGTTTTCACCCTGCATATAAACCAGATAAAAGTTTCAATACGTGTGCTGATCATTCCAGTTCCAACTGGTTTTACATAGATTTTTCTGGAATCAATGTCCCTGCAAACAATTCAGTCGATCAATCCAGACATCAACTCCCATATGCACCAGCAGCATTGTTTATAGTTTAGAATCAATTATAACATAATTGATTAATGTGTAATTGATTTGAACACTGTATATAAATGAAGTTTACAATGACAACAGCTGTAGTTTGCAATGCCAGAGACAATCAGGAAGAACAGAAAATGTCCAGTGGGACAGTAGCCCTGTTTCTTCTTGCAGATCTGCTGTAAATATAAACAGAATGCACACATCACACTTAAAACAATTCCTAAAATGTTTTTGCTTCACAATTCCTTTTTAATGTGTTGGACATTTTTTGTTTGCTTTTAGACGGTTATGTTTGTCGCCTCAAAAGATTTATGTCGAGAACAGGCTGTGGTGGCATTACATTATTTTGAAGAAAGTTATTCAAACATAAAAAGTGACGTAGTTTTGCAAAACAAATGTATTATATGAAAATAGGGTTTGTACACGAGATACTGATTTTATTTTACTGTTTTTCCCTCCCAGAATGCACTGGTTTCATTTAAGGAGCTCTGTGGTTTGACTCCTGCTGCTAATATGAAACAGTGTATACTGACAGTGTCATCATGGCTACTGAACAGTGATAATACATTACAACTGACACTAAACCTCAGGGATCAGTACCCAACAATGGAAGCACAAGGCCCAGTTCCAGAGCTTCTGAAGAAAGTCCTAAGTGCTTACGACACAGTGAGTACCATTTAACTTGTTTTTTATTTCTTGTCATGCAGTATGTGGATCTAGAGCTGCCTTACAATAGTTTCATAGGAAGTACTCAAGCTTAACATCTTATGACACAGAGGAAGCTGAAAACCATAGCTTGCTTTTTGTACTTGCTGTCTCTCATGTAAGTGCTTAATTAATTAATAAAGTCCTTTAAAATACTGACACGTCATAAACACATGCAGGGACTCATGGGATACACTCCAACACCTTCTCATACATAGAGCTAAGCTCCTTCCGGGTCTATATTACTTCAGTGAACACCTAATCATTGACCCCTATTCAGCAAAAATTGCTTCCACAATTCACTGAATTTACCAAGGGCAATGAAATACTTGCCCCACAGCACAACAGATGAATATTTCACTAAATCAAACCCACCCAAGTGGGGGGCTGTGCCCCCACACCCCCAACAATATATTTGAACTCTGACATCACACTACAGTGGAGAAAAGGGCCAAGTTGTGTAGTTGGATGACTACTTCTTTGCCCTTGGTAAAGTCAGTGAATCGCAGAAGCGATTTTCGCTGATTAAGGGTCAGTGATTAGGTGTTCCCTGAAATACACTTTCAGCAAACTAATATAGACCTGGTTCTTCCACATCATTCTTCTTATTATCAGCTTTGCCATCGCTGTATTATTTTCGCAAAGAGATTTCCTCATGAAGTGATTGTTTACAGTGACTGTGAGTCTTGACTGTGTACTATCATACACCTTGCATTTACGGATGACACACAAAGTAAATCACATTGTTGTCACTTCTGCTGTGCTGGCACTGCAGATGTATTGCAGTAGCTGTCATGCATGAGTGGGGTATACTGGTATCATTACAGCTTAATATGCCCCTTCCCTGGCAAGACTTCATACATGTATGACTATAGTGATAGAATATGAAGCCTTAGTACCCATGATGCAAATATGAGCAAGATACACAATACAGTTCACCAAGTTTCTCAACAATGCTGACCATTCATGCATACTGGTACTCCACACTGCATACTGGCCTGTTCTGTATTTTACACTGTGCATCTGTGCTTTCATATGTAATATGGGGTGGGCACATATTGCACCAGCTGGGTGGGGAAGGAAACAGTGCTACCTCATCCTTAATGCACAGGATAATCTATAAACCTCCAGAGGCTTATGTCATGTTCATAATTATGGCCATGTTGTATATGTACAGCTTATTACATGATCCTCCAGTACCTTATTCATGTTCATAACTAGTACACATAGCCCTGCCATGCTGTGTATGCATAGCGTAATGTATGATCCAGCAAGACCTTGCACCCTATTCATAAGTAGTATGCACAAAATGACATAATGTATGACTTTCCAGCACATTGTACCTACTCATAAATGGGTGTACAAAGTGCTGACTGCTGTGTATGCACAACACAGCTTAGTGTATGACTCTGTAGGACCATGCATCCTATTCATAAGTAGGGTCCACAGTGCCATCCTGGTGTTTGTACAACATAATGTATGGCATTCAAGCACTTGTATCCTAACATATGTGAGCCTAAGGTCCTGACCCTTTGTGTATCCTAGTAACATCGTGCAGCCTCTGCAGTTTAGCATTGTGCTCTTACAGACTCAGACATAGTACTGCACCCTAGTAAGACCGAAAAAAAAAACAGTGCAATTTGCAGATGTCAAAAGTACTGAAATATATGCCATTTTATTTTAGTGAAATTTGTGGTCTTTTGTACATGAATTTGTGTGAAGATTAATGCTAAACAGCTCTGCTTTTTTCATCCTGTTACTGGTTCTACAAATAAATATTTACAAAAAAAAAAAGAAAAAAAGTTGATGGAATTACTAAGAGTTCTTATTTTGTATAATAATATCTAGGATTTTAAACATTGCAGGTGGTGCGTTTTCTTTTGCCTGTATTTATACAATGGTGCATGTATGGCTTCACTGAAGCTGTATGGGTGTGAGAGATGTGGTACAACACAGTTGCAGGGAATAAATTGACACCCTAGGGTCAGGGTGTCACTTCAAGAGTGACAATCAATTAGAGCCAAGGTTAACACTGCTGGGTTGCTGGCCCTACCATGGCTGTTCTTCCACACCACTCTCTCGTGCGCACACTCACACCTATGACCAATTTAGAATGTCCAGTCCACTTACTGCATGTCTTTGGAATGTGGGAAGAAACAGGAGCACCCAAAGGAAACCCACGCCAACACACGGAGGACATGCAGACTCTACATAGAAGGTACCTAGGAAGTCAGATGACTACAGAAAAAGAGAAGGCAGGATTAACAGGCAGCGGCAGTAAAAATGCCATGGCTCATGTGAGATATTTGGATACTGCAATACTCAAATGACACAGTGATGAACAACTGTAACTGCTGAATAGCAGGCACTCCATATTTATAGCTATTTCTGGTCATAGTCCTAGCAGCTCACTGTGCACTTTATGTTGTGAATTTGGATACAGCCAAACTGTATGCCATTTTGGATACTATGCTCCTTTCCATCAACCACTGAGACATAGCAGCAGTCTGTTTACTGTGATTACTATATCAGGCCTCTGTGTTTGCCCAACAACTGCCCCCCAAACAGACAGCCACCGCTGAGATGAAAAAAAAAATAGCCACATAATGTATTTGGAGTTGCTTCTGCTGCAGAGTACCCCCAGTGTTCACCTCAGGAAATGTGAATAGCTATGAAGCTTGTGTATTCTGTTGTGAGCAGTGGACCATGCACAGTTCTCAACCTCATATTTAAGGAATCAGAAACAAAATCAAAAATAGCGAGGAAAGAATGCAAAAAAAAAAATTTAAATCAAGAGCAAATTTAAAATATTGAAAGTTGCTCGAGGAGCAGGTTTTGTATTAGCATGCATTCTTTTTCTGAAGAACATGAAGTCTGAAACTCAAATCATTATATATGAATTTCCAAAAATACATACTTGCTTGAATTCCACAAATATTATAAGGTTACACACCAAATATATGAAGCAATAATCAAGGTATGTTGAGAGCTATGCTACTAGAGCCCTTGACTTCTTACAATCAAGAATAACAGACAAAGAATCAGGGGAAAAAGATACAAGTACTGCAAGAATCATTGACAGATTTTAAAGATTGTTCTATGTACTTAGAAAGTTTCTGGAATGAGAAGATGCTTTGCATTAGCATACATTTTCTAAAGAATGTCTGTCATTATTTAAAGCATGCAGTATCCTTAACAATTTGCAAGAAAACACTACATTTGCGAGGAACGGATCATAAGTGTGAGGTACAATCAGGGACAACTGAAAGCTATACTTATGCTGCTCTGATTTCTTTCCAGAAATCAGCCTAAAATATATAGGAGTACAAATAGGATTTATAAATTGTACACACTGAAGCCATATGGCCCCCTTCACCCCACAAAAGTTGCAGCTTATGCCATGACACTGCAGTACAAAGTAGTGCCATATTGCACACCTTTATAATGGTATGTCACACTATGATGTTTTAATATATAGCCAACATCTTCCTGATGAACACTGTTTTCTTGGATGTACTACTTGTATTACACAGACTGGCTTCAGGTCACAGTGTTGTACTGACAAGCCTATAAACTTGATCATGGTAGCCAGTTCTACAAAGATCCAATCATACATGTATTGATAGTCGCCTTGAATTCTCTGTGCCACAATTTGGTAGCCAATCACAAAGGTTCATTCACATAAATAATAGTATACAGCGTCAAAAAGTCTAAGTGTTATACCTTACCATCTGGTCAACAATGTCCCTTCAGACCAGCAACATCCATTTTCAGTAGTCTGACAAGCACAAACAGCACCGTCATACATTACCATAGCCAGAGTATACATATTAATACTACAAAAAAGTCCAGTTCACATTTCAGTAGTCACTAAAAAATATACTCATTGCAGAGCTCCAGTTATAACATTATTCCATTTGCAAATAGGCAAACAATATTACTAGGAAAAGGTCTGGGCACGCTGGCTTAAAATGAAACACTTAAGCTAACTGCACCAAGTAGCTTACCACCTCAACTGTTTCCTTGCAATGCAGTTGTTTTTGTACTTGTAATGTATAGTGCAAAGTCAAATGTCAGTTTCACATCGGCAAGAGAAATCTTCAGTTCCTGGTCTTACTAGAGGCAGTTACTGCAGAGGATTAAGGCTATTAACTGTTAACAAGCTAATTGCATAACTTAGGGTTTGATCTTCTCAATGTCTGTTTCCCTAATGTGCAACTTTGAGCAAGTCATTTAAGCGCAAAGATTAAAAACTTGACCATAGGATCATTGGAAGTTACTAGGCTATTGGCCGTGAGGCCCTTACAAGCCTAGCCAAGAATTTAGCCCATTTCCCTAATGTGCAACTTTGAGCAAGTCATTTAAGCGCAAAGATTAAAAACTTGACCATAGGATCATTGGAAGTTACTAGGCTATTGGCCGTGAGGCCCTTACAAGCCTAGCCAAGAATTTAACCCATGTTCGAACAAGTCAGCACCCTATGCCACTGTCAGGCAGGGACACAGGTGGAATCCCAGGGGTGTATTTTCTGTTCCCCATCTAGTTGTCTAGGTTGTGCTTAAAAAGGTTTAATAAGGTACTCTGCTTTATGTGGAAAGGGAGTCTATTCCACAAAAGGGGGAGTCTCTGGGACACAAATATGTGCCACCAACAAGTCCTATTGATGTCACAGACCAGGTTGAGGTCACGAGTGCAGGTTACTTGAGTGGAGCTTGACTTGTGGATATGCAGCAGTCCCATCAGGGTGGGGTCTGAGATTGCTTTGTATGCCAGACACCAGACAGAGGTCACCTCTGAGGAGTCTGTAGGAGACTGAGTAGAGGGACAGGGCTTTTAGCCTATATGTGTACGGTAGATGTTTGAGGCCTTGGATTCTCTGGGTGAGGAACCTCTGTGGTTTCTCCAGTTGCTGCATGTGCTTTGTGAGGTACATGCCAAAAGGGGCATTGTACTCAATAATGGGTCATATAAGGGAAGAATACAGGGATGTTATGACCACCTTGTCCCTGGATTAGATACCCTTACTAATGAGGGGGGCCATGTAGAAAGCTTTCTGTACAGAGTTTTTTGACTACAGAATGTTCCAGGTAGACTGATCTAGGCTCATCAGTGACCTCCTGGATTGTATGCCTCAGCAGTAAAAATCCAAAGCAGCCAAGGAAGAAGTAAAAGTCCATAGTGGTAAAATATACCTTACAGGATAAGAAGAAAACCCTCTAGAGCCACCACGACCAGTTAAAACCTTATTTAACACACATATAAGCACTTTCGAGCATCAGCTCTTCATCAGATCTAAAAACAGTTAAAATCAACTATATTTATACAAATAAGAACCTATTAGAATCAATAGCAGAACCTACGTCACTTCAATAAGGGTTTTAAAGGCATACAAGCATTTAACCCAGGTGTATGGTTAGCTTGCAATTCAGCTATCCATCTTAACTTAGCTAATTCAGTGCTATGTACAATGTCACCCCCCCCCCCATACGCACTTGTTGAATGTATAACACCATAAACTGAAATCTATGCTCTTTATTTGTTTCAACTTGTTGATATAGAGCATTTAGCTGAGTGCATATCATGCCAAGCATTCTATGTTGGGAAGACTAATAGAATGTTAAAACAACTCATATTGCAACATGCAAGTGAAATCAGATTATGTTTGAGAAGTTGCAGGTTGTTGGCGTTAGCAGAATGGGGATTTTATAGCAGAGTTTGTGTTGAACAAGGGTTTTTGTTCATGTAGTCAGTGAGTTTGTTGAAGGAAAGTGAGGTGTGTAGTCTAAATCCAAGGCACTTTTGGTCTAAGACTAGTAGGAGAATGCTTCCATTTAGGTCAGCTATGCATGATTTGGGATTTTTTGGGGGGATCATTTTTGATGTTCCAAAGATCGATATGTTGGATTTTAGGGTGTTAGTATGTAGTATAGTTTGTGGGTTCAAGTCCATAATTCTGTGAAAGTGTTTTGAATTTAATAATCAGCCATCTTTGAAATGTTTCCTTTGGAGAAAGGGGTAAAACAAAACTTTATAAAGCCACTGCTGAATGATGCCCTATAAATCTTGCACTTAAACTAGTTCTAACTCTAGTTTCTGTTTGTCTTAGTCATTGCCTATCAGTGTTTCAGTTTGATCACCGAGGCATCTTAAGAATAGGTCATGATACTTCTTTTGAAACTGTTTGTCTCTAATTGACAGCTTCGTAAGGAGTCTCAGGTTTGACATTTTTACTCTGGCCATGTCAGTGAGTTGAAAATAGAAACTAGGGCAACTAGATGATTCTGTGCTATTACTTGGTAATTTAGAACTGTCTTGGTTACTGCTATATTATTTCACGGCTGAACTGACGTAGTCTACAGATTAGTTTAATGTATGCTGGTGATGTGTTTGGTCCAATGGATTGTTTTTGCAGCTTTGTTTGCCCACGTGGAAATAAGTAAAATGTGGATGTCTACTGTGAACTGAGTCTGAAGCCTCTTCTGTAGGAAGACTTTGAAATTATAATAATAAAGTAACAACTTGAAAGCCAAAACATGGATTTTGTCTTCACTATATTTCTAGAAGTACAACAAATGGCTGTGATTCTGTAGTATTCAGAGATAAAGCCCTGATTATGACCTAGATGACCTGCATTCTGTTAACAGGTATCATCAGTGTAATAACCATGACGGGGTAAGAAGGACCAGCCACTGCCAGCTCATTCATCCTGTGGCTAGAGCAGCAGTTTGGCACTGCGTCACTGTAGGAGTGTAAAGTTTTTGGAAGTGGTAGTAGCTAGCTACGGACACCATGGTGCATAGGAGCCAGGAGCTTTGCTCCTATGTGGGACCACAAAGTAGTCCCTTCTAGGCAGCAACTTTCAGTGGCATCTCTACCATTGCAAGGTTGAAATTAGGCCAAGGAGTGGAGCCTTTGTGGTTCACACACTGTCTACTGCTTAACACTTGATTCTCTTATTTCCAAGAAAGAATGGGCAATATAGGCTGTATCCCAGGCTAGAAATAAATGGACCATACAGCTAAGTTGGGACTATGCTGGCTCTCACCATCACAGGGGGAATGAATTGACCAGCTGAGTGTTAGTAATGCAGCTACTGGTGTAACAGGGTCATGTAAGCAAAAAAAAAAAAAAAAAGAAATAAAACATGTCTCTTCAAGAACCTCTAGTTTCAACACCTTTTGCACAGATAATATCCGAGTAGAATGCACCCCTTCTGAGAGTATATACTACTTTTGACTGTAAAGAAGTCGCACAGATGCTATGTTGCTCTCAGAGGCATATGCGGCCCCTCTCAACAAACCACATCATTCAACAATGGTCATGTAATTGCCCTTTGATTTTATGCATAGCTTGACCTTCCAATTAGCATACCTGCATTCTATACACTTTTGTTGTCTACTCTGATGAAGATGAAGTACAGTGGCTGTGGTAATGTATTTTAACTTGCCACTGTTAAGTAAACACACTAACCATGACAAGCCATAACTATGGTCTTTTGACAATGACCTTGTTCTCTCACACTGTTTAACTTACTTCCAAAAGATAGCTTGTGTATGCACCACTGATGTTTGAATATGTGGAAAGTGAAATAAATGATCACATTAATGTATTTTAGATTGATGCTGTCAGACTCATATACACTGCCCTCAATGAGCCATATCAATGATTTTTACATGCATCATGTATCTGCCCTCCTCTTTCATGCATTGTCTGCAGCTCAAGTCAAGACAGCCATTTTTTTTTGCATATTTGTTGGTGTTATTTTAAATAAAGTGAAATACATAATGGTCTTAGTAATGAATTCCAATTTATTTTTCATAGACATGCACATTGCCATTAGAAAAGCCAATTCAATGACTGTGCAATTGCCCCATACTTTCACAATTAACCTGCCTTCCTACTCTTCAAAAGACAGCCCTATCTGAGCACCCTTTTGATATTAGCTTATGATGAAAATAAAAGAACAAATGACCACAGCATTGTATTGTAACTTCCCTCTCACTTACTATAGACTGTCCTCACCCTCACCTTCCACCAATCCATGACTATAATCACTTCACTGTGATTATTTAATTGCATACTGCTTTCATCCATAGACTGCTGTCGCAAGGTATGGCTGCTTCTAGTAACCATAGGAGATATGTGATACTAAAAGCTAAGAAATAATGGACACATTAATATGTTTCCACTTGGTCCACCAGCACCCTATAACACCTCAGTCACCATTAATGTAAATAAAAAATATGACTGGATTGTGCTGTGAGCAGTGTGTACTGTTATTATTGCCCATAAATTATCTGTTCTGTGGCTTTGGTTTTGCAGACACTAGCTGTAACACCATTTGCCTCATTGATATCTGCCCCACTTATGTCCTCTCTAGTATAGCTAGATTTGCAAGCATTGATTATATTGACACCTGTTTTCAAATCCTAGAAACACCTGATATCTATCCTGGACATCACTTTGTTAGACATTGTTCCTTCCAATATCTCTACCCAGAGTATGCAGACTCCCCTTTTTCTACTCATTATGCCCCTATTTGGGGCTTGAATCATGCCTTCCAACCAGGGCCGGCTTTCCAGATAATGGTAAATATTATTTCTTCCTTCTCAGTCCCAGCTTACTGTGTCATTCACAATGCTCTGCTTCTTGACTTCCCAGTTGAAAAAGCCTCCTCACAACATAGACCTACAGAACCTTCCCTTTAGTGGCTCCCTCCCATATAGTTCTCCTAAAAGCTAGTGTCATTCCTCTCTGAGGAAACTTCATAGTGGCCTAAGAAGTGTCTCATTAAAACTAAACATGTAGATCTTCACTCTCAGCATGAGGCTGTTTCAGCAGGTTTGGGTGATGAACAGAATGCTGTCTCTTTACCTTTCCTCCTACTCATGCCAGATTCAGAGTTTATGAAGTTATTGCTAGAGAAGAGAGCTGGCCTACAGATGTTCTCTCCAATATTTCCACAGTTGACTACTGCAGAATTGTTAGGCTGCAGAGCTATTACTAGGGGTGGTGCCACTCATGATGCATGCCTTCTAGGTTAGAGCTGTCCACATCTTTGGACAAGTTTGCCAAGCCTCTGGGGGGGGGTATTTTTTCATTTATACATTGATTAACTGAATAAGCCCTCTCAGCACAAGTGCCCCCTTCAGGGGTGATCTGAGAGCACTGTCTGGTTAATTGACTTAGTCACATAGTAGGTGAATGGATGTGAATTACAATTTGGTCACCTCTCTCCAGAGGTTTTTGGAGGGAGATTTTTCCTTCATATGTCACAATAGCAAGGAATTACTTTTGAGTTATGAGGCAGAGAGATGGATGCCAAATGCTATAGTTAACTTTCTTTTCTCATCCTGTCCTTCCATATTTTCCATTTCTATACCAAAAAGCAATGGTAAGAAAGAAGGTGTGAAAGCTACTTAAAAGCAGCGTCATTCAACTTGGCTGCAATGACAAGTACATTCTGGGAATTTAGTCCTAATTCTTTTTAATGCCAAAATTACTTGTGACATCTATCCCATTCTAATCTTCAGGTATAAAGACCTGCATTCCAAACACAGTGCATTTTGCATTATCACCTTGCAAGTGATTCTACCGGTGGGTCTCATTTTCAGATGTTCAGTATTCCTGTCTGCAAATCAAGAGCAGAAACTATTAAAGGTTTTTCCACTTATGAGTAGGAGCCACTCTTTAGCAGGTCAGAACCCAGACCTTTGGCCTTGCCTCCACATCCATGGTTTTACAAAGTGCATAGTTGCAGGTGTAGGTAAACTAAGGTTTAAAGGAATTGTATTTTTTCTTTATCTAATCAAAATTGCTTCCAAGCCTTTGATAGCTGGCATGGGCTAATTAGGGGAAGGAACTCTGTGCTTCAAATCTTCCAGTTACTGGATATCACTGTATGCAATGCCAAATCCAGATTTTCACCCCCTGCAGCTGTTAACATTCAAAGGATACTCCTTAAATACTAAGACTTATGTCTTTGCCTCTAGGGAAATTAGTGGAGAGTCAGTTATTGATACCTAAATTAGTGGTGTCTTGAACATTTCTACCAGGAACAATTTTAAAGTACTGGGCATTATGGTGGCAGCTATGCAAGTAGTTCCTTTTGTCAATCTGCACAAGAGTAATTCAATGGATCTTTAAAGTTCATTAGTGTCAGGAGACATATTGAAACATGCAAGATGCATGGTTGCTGGTGAGTTTGACTGTCAGGGTTATGGAGTCAAACATCCTCTGTACACCCACAATAATAGGTGTTAGGCACCATCGGTAATTTTTCCCTATGATGTACAGACCATCTAAGATACTGCAGAGCTCAGGGGAAGGGAAGTGATTTCTTCAGGATGCAAATCTCTGCATGGACATTTTAGAAGTAGTTGCAGTTCTTTTGGAATAATGCATTAGTGTTTTTCTAGGAGCTGCATTTCACTGCAGATGGACAATATGTTGATTGTTGGTTGTTAGGTGTTTCAAAAAAAAGGAAAAAACAATGGCAGTTTCTCTGCAGGGAGGTGTGCAACTGGGCCATTCAAATGTAACATTTTTTTTCCAAAAACATTTTTATTAAGTTTTGTTAATAAACATGGACATAAAGTATTAAAAATAAACAATATGAAACATAATAACTATTTACACTATATACAAACATCCATGATAAACATTTGTTTTATCCAAGAAAGGTAATCAATATTTATCTACCAATCTCTCCAATTTTTGGCAAGCTAGTCTTTTGTGTGTTACATTTGTGATGATCTCTGATAAATAGTTTGCATTTTTATTTTACATACAGATTTTACTATTGAAATAAACTCAGTAAACATAAGATCTTGCTTATTTTTCCAGTTCAATGTAATTATTTTTCAAGCAATAGCTAGAATTAACCAAAGAACAGGTAACTGATGTCTAGGAATTACACTTGGGGTAGGGACACTGAATAATATCAAAGAGCTAGTAATATGACAGTTATCAGACCACAGGGCTTTTGTGAAATGTCTAAAATCACTCCAGTATTGTGTGAGAGTTCTACATTCGAAGAACATATGAACCCAGGTGGCATCAAGAATATCACCACACCTCCAGCATTTGCTTTCATTACTATTGGGTATAAGGCCAATTCTGTGTGGAGTGTAAAAGCTTCTATGAATAAATCTCCAGGTATATAGTCTCCAATATAAAGATGAAGTGTTTTTTTATTGAATTTAATAACTGTTTCTTATTATCAGTAGATAAAGGTTCACCATTAATCTTTATGGAGTGATTCCAAAAAGCTTGTTCAAAAGTAATCAAGTCTTCCCGTAGGATTTTATATGCAGGTGATATGCTTAATTTATGTTCAATATTCATCGAAATACACCATATAAATAGTATCAATCTTGATATAATATCAGTTTCCAGATTTATTGACATTCTCACTTTATTTTCAACAAACTGTCGTAAAGATTGAATACAGAGCCAATTATCTTGACAGATAAGAGAAAGTTCATTGGTTGAATGTTCTTATTGTCTATAAACTGGTGCCAAAACTTTAGATTATTCTCTTTAAGATTCTGCATCTTGTTGATATTGAAGGTATCTAGGCAATCTGGTGTATAAGCTATGGGAAATGTAATGAAAAAGGTGTTCTTTAGACTATAATTGTTGTTGATTATATTTTTGAAAATATAAAATATTTGGTTTATACCATGTGAGAAGTGGCTAAATTTCTTATTATATAAGTAATATTCATGGAGTATCCAAAATATTGTGTTAATTCCAAAGGTTTCCTTAAACTGGGTTTCTGAGTTCTCAGAGGAAGTTTTATGTATTTCATGTAGCTGTTTCCAGCTAGAGGTGTATATGGATGAAATCCAGTGTAGTATTATGTTAATAATAACAGATTTGGAATATAATTCAATGTTGGGAAAGCCAATCCCATTACTGCCCAGGCTCTAACATGCCATTTATAGGCTATTCTTGGTTTCTTTGGGAACCATAGAAAAGTTAGTAAAAGGGAATCTATTTGTTTAAAGAATTTCTTAGGAGGAGGTAAAATCAATGATTGTATGTAAAATAAAATCTTGGGCAAAATAATCATTTATATTAATGTAAGTCTGTCTTTCATGGTGAAAAACATTTTGTTCCACTTTTTAGTCAAGTCACTGATTATAGCTACCAGTTTAATGAAGTTAAATTTAATAGTTTCATTCCATTTATTCTTAATACTTATTCCTAGATAATCTATCTTATCATTTTCCCAGTTGAATGTATTGTATTTTTGCAAATTGCTATTTATTTTCTTATTGATTAAAAGTGTTTTGGTTTTATTTTGATTAAAATTGAGCCCTGAGATTTTTCCAAACAGAGTTATGACATTCATGATATGTTGTAAAGAGCCTTCTATGTTAGTAGAATATCATCAGCAAAAAGCTGAACATTTGGACAGTATCCCTCATTAACTTGAAATCCTTTAATATTTGGGTTATTTCTAATACATGAAGCAAAAGGTTCCATTGATAAAGTGAAAAATAATGGGGATAGTGGGCAACCTTGTCTAGTTCCCTTATGAATTTTTACTGGGGACGATAGACATGAAGCAATCTTAACAAATGCTTTAGAATCACTATAAATATTTAATATCAGTTTAGTGAAATCTGAAGTAAAGTTAAATTCTTTAAAGATTTTTTGTAAATATGACCAACTAAGGGAATCAAACGCCTTATCAATATCTAGACTAATAACAGTTAATTGTTTCTTGGTTTTGTTTGCAATGTCTATTAGAGATAGTGGCTTAATAATATTGTTGTGTATTTTTCTATGTAAGATAAAGCCAATTTGATCAAAGTGTATTAGATTGGGTAATATATTCTTTAGTCTTCTGGATAGACATGGACATTTTATAATCAATATTTAACAATGATATGGGTCTATAGGATGCAAATAGTTGGGGGTCCATACCTTGTTTCAGAATGGGGGAAATTATTGAGTACTTCCATGAGGGAGGGAGCATTAAGTCTTGTTTAACCATGGAGAATGTGTTTAATAATAACTTTACTGTGTGCTCTGGAAGAATTTTATATATTTCTGGGATTATCCCATTTAACTCTGGGGCTTTATTATCCTTCAGATTTTTATGTTGTTCTTTCACTTCTGCTAAGGTTATTTTTTTTATTTAGGGTACTATTTTATTGTTTTGATAGTTTAGTCTTGATATTTTCTTGTAGAAATGTATCTATTACATCATCTGAATCTAGTGGTGATTGCATGTCATTGATTGACCGATAATGATTTTTAAAGGCTTCTAATATATCTCCTAAATCAGTTGTTCTTTTTACTGTGCTATTATTCTTGTATTTAATTTCATTAATGTGATTTTGTTTATTAATTTGTTTGGATCTGATAGCTAGTTTATATAAACGTCTGGGGTTTTCCTAATAGGACTGTAGTTTAATATTTTCTAAGCTTATAGCAACCTTATGATTCAATATTTCTAAATATTTCTGGTTCAGCTTAGAAATTTCAGCAAATACTGATTTATCATTTGATTTTAAATTTAGTTTCATCTTATCTATTTTGGCTTGTAAATCAGAAAGTTCCTTGTCCCATTCCTTTCTCCTTTGAAAATACCAAGCTTTAACTCCACTAAAGATGTGAACTTTTAATGCATCCCAGAGTATGATATCTGTTACTTCACCATTATTGTTGTTTTCCATAAATGCATTTATTTCTTTTAATAACCACTCCTTAAAACCTTTTAACTTAGTAACATATGTCGATGCTCCAGAGAGGGCGTCAGCAAAACGTATCCAAAAAGCTCGGACACCAAAAGTATAAAATAATCCTCCGTTTAATTGTTAAAAACACCAAACACCAAGGTAATAGCAGCAACAATAGGTTAACACATCACATTTGTGAAAAAGGTAACACCCACAGTTTTAAGTTTGCCATCATTGACCTAATGGAAACGATTAGTAGTGAAGGTAACTGGAAGATAGGACTATCAGCTCTTGAAAGTAGATGGCAGATACTCTGTGATGCAACAACCAGTCCAGGGTTAAATGACTTCATTAGCATAAAACCATTCTTACAGTTGAACGCATGAGTACAGCATTATTAG
>NC_056747.1:960107625-960142625 GCF_019279795.1 Protopterus annectens
GAATAAAAATGTTATAAACAGAGCTAATGTTCAGTGCTGCTAGCAGTCTGGTGTCTTGGCCACGCCCCCAAATATAATATTTTTAATAGTGATACATATCCAAGGAGAACTGTGGCATCTTGCTTGTAGGCGGAACAGAAATTTGATGATGCCCATAAGTGGTCTATCAATTCTCAGTGGCAAAATCCATCTTCAAAGGTTTGGGTTTAGAAAATATGCAATCCTTTTATGTTACTGATGAATGTCTAGTGTCAGAGATTTTCTTCCCTTCTTCCAGAAGTTGATTAAAAGATGTTGTAAGGTCCCCATGGCTGAATAAGATCCTTTATGCAGTTCACTGAGATCCCTAGATTCTACAACTTTGATGAGGGTGATGTCAGCAACTAACCTTTCTCTTCACTGCTCAGTTTTGGACAAGGCAGTCATGGCTTTCATACTCCTTGACAAGGCTGTTTAACCTCCTTACTTTCTGCTTCCAGTGAAGACTTACCATTCAAATGACAGACTTTGCACCTCTGCCTTCATATCCTTAAACTAACTGCATGCCTGGATACAATAAACATTCTATGTGGACTTGGTCCAGAGGATTATTTTCCACACACAAATCTTTGCTGAAGTCATCTGCTCAGAAGACATAAACAGATATTGTGACAAGTGTAGTAAGCAGTTGGATACTTTGCAGGCCTCTCTTAATTTAATGTTGAATTACTTGTCAAAGCTTTTGACTCGAGGCAAATCCTCAGAACTAAAGTTTCTAATTTCCACATAGGTTGAGAATGACACATCCTTGACATCTCTGTAGGTGAGCAGAGTCTTTATGAAACATGCTTTATGCTGAGATGTACTTATAGAATTTCAACCGTTTTTTGGATATTTGTTTTATATTGGTGAAACATACTTTGCTGTCATTCAAACTGGAAGTTCAACAAAGCTGATGTTCCTGTTATGAAAGGCAGTTTTTTGAACCATCACCTCAGCAAGGAGCATTTTTCATCTTCAATCCTTATTGCTGGGCTTCAGAATGACTGCATGATTCATCTTAATGCAAGTCTGACTTCATCAAAATTGTTACACTGAAAACCACTTTCAGTGAATTGGAAATTATGTGTGTTTTGCAAGAGGCATGCCTTCCCTGCACCTTAGTGTCATGAGCCCCCACATCCCACTAACTCCACAATTGCATAACAGTGAGGAAGCAGACAAAATGGCAGTTTGCAGAAAGTTGTTTTCAGTGTAACAGTCTTGTAGTATTTGTATTGACACAACTTAATGTCCAGGAGTTGTCATTGTTGTGCCTTCCTTTGTGTTGCACAAAGGTAGTGTCTAGCTACATACCGGTTCTTCTTTTCTTCCTAAGATGGCCACTGAAATTAAACTAAATTAAATTAAATCAATATGTTCATGTACTGGCCTTCTTTTCTCTATATTCTAATTGAGATGAGCATTTGCTGTATACACGGAACACCCACAAACAGCTGAGATGTTATGCTGCTTTATTGAAATGACTAAGATGGAAGCTCAGCTGTTTATTTATTTTGCTAAAGACAAAGAGGACACAAATGTCATGAAACAGTGGGTATCTAAATGGAATCTAACTGTATTGCTCACTGGGATGAGATCCACTGAAAATCCCTTTCTCAGGTTCTGAAGGCCTAGTCCAGCTAGGATGCATGAACTAGAGACATGCAGCAGTAACATACTTTCTTGGTGAAAGGGCCGTATAAAATATATCAAACTAATGCCTTGGGTGATATAAGTGCAAACCTTGCTCATGATACATGAAGGAGGTGGCAGGACAGTTCATGCAGCCCCTTATATAATATAACACACTCCAAGATTGCAGAACCTTGAAATAGGTCACAATGTTCTATAGTGATGGAACATCTCTGAGGTTGGTCTCAAATTGTCCAAGTACTGCTACAGCAGCTTTACTGGCTTTTTCTCTACTCCAACATTTCGATAATATTTGTGGAGTGAAAGCTTGATCTAGTTTCTGTATCATCACAAAGCATTATAAGCTGCATTTGGTCTACTGTTACAGGTGTAATTTGGTTGTAATTATGAGTACTATGTTTCTCTAATGCATCTGCCATAAAAGATTTCTACTGAGGGCTCAGTTCTCTCTTTTTCTACAGTTACAAAATCATACACAGAATATGCAATGTAGAGTATTGTTAAGAAAGACATGTTTGACTATACCTGACTGCTTGATAAGATGCATAAACTGTGATCAGGTTGATCATGCTCTCTGTGTTTCATAAGCTACTGGGGACTCATGGTCAGAAGATTATGATACAATGGATGCATGTTGTCCCCATACTACCTGGTTTAAAAGGTTAATCTTACTGATTGAGTTCTCTGTTAATTAATAGGAAGAATTACTAATTTGGAAGATTCAGTGGAATTCTACAGACTGTCAGGAATATCTTTAAAGACTGAAATATGAAAGTTGAATATATATATATGATTAAGCTTATAATTGCTATTTGAGCTTAATGTTTCAGATGAGTAACTGGTTAAGTGCTCTCTGTGTTTGAGTATTACTGTCATGTTTGTGGACATTGTGGCTGATGCCTAAAGGATAGAAGATGGAATATTTACATTTTGTACTCTGCTGTGATGGCTTAGGCATATATGTGGAAGATGTTTGCATTTTTTTCTTATAACCTATTTTACATGCAAAATTTTCTATTGATGGTAAGATAACCTGATTTTGTTACATGAAAAGTTAAATTTGAGCATACACTGTTTTTTTAAAGTACTGTCCCCAACCCCCTGTGGCATTTACTGATATTCCCCCCAGCTATTTACTAACCTTGCTCTTTTGGCCTGGATTGTGTTTGAAAGGACCAGGTAACAAATAAAAGTTAATTAAAAATATTGCTTGGAGTTTATTCTCCATAGAGGAAAAATTGTGGTTTGTGACTGCCACAAAGTGTAAGCACTACATAGCCACTGGTTAAAGAACAATCTTAAAAAAAAAAATCCAGGAAATACAGTTGGGTGAATTATCTATGAATTAAATTATATGGCCACTGTGTAACTAGTGTTTTGTGGAGGCATTGACAATGCCAAGCATACCCTGTGTGTGAACAAAATACAGGGGAATCAATGACAATACTGCATTACTTGGTGTGAACAGCATATTGTGGACTTAGTAAGAATACTTTGCATATCTCTATGGGACTAAGTAAATGATTCTAGGGACATAATTCGTTATGTTTTAATGACTACCTTACTGCATGCCACTGAAGTCTTTCTCTGGTTAAGTAATTCCTGGTGCCCTCCCCACAGCTGCTGCTCCCAAGGGTTCTCAGGCAGCCTCCGTGTCAGAAAGAACTGGTGATCTCTCAGATAATGAATCCTTGTTTTCTTTGGCTGAAAGGACAGTTTCATTTGTGAACTCATGTCATCAGGGACACTAACAGTATTGTTAAACATTTGTCATGTTCCATCTGCATTCATATGTGTTGAATCATAAGACTTGGCTCTGTCAGTGCAGATCTTGTATACAATAAACACATCATTCCCATGAATTTATTCCTGTGTCACCCTTCAGCTTGCTTGTGTTTGGAGACATAATGAAGTATGCCAGAGTAATGCAGAATTCCAGTTTGTCCTAGCAGGATTAGTTATTGCCCTTGGTTGGCAATTAACCTACTACCCTTCATCAAGATGAAAGATTTATTTTTGTTTTCTTCGGGGTCTGCTTTTGCATAGAGAGTTTTGCATCTGCTATGGTAATAATCATGACACACATAAATAGGTTATAAATGTATTCAGGCAAACTGAGAAAATATGTGTGTGTGCAAGGAGGAATGTCAAATGGAGCATTATGACAGCTTATGGTGACAGTTGTTGGGCTTCAGTAAAAGGCTGAACTTTGTATGACATTTGCTGCCAGGCAGCAAATGTATTAAGCAAATGTGTTAATGTCTATGTTATTTATGTACACTGTTGGTAAAGGTCTATGAAAGAGCTAGCATCTTTCCTTTGAAAACATGCCCAATATGGCCAAAATGTTATAGTTATCATTCATTCATTCATTCATTCATTCATTCATTCATTCATGTATTTTCTGATTACTTTATTAATGTAATTCAGGGTTGGGACAGAGCCACAGCCTATCCTGGGACTAATAAAAAAGATGAGTTTTTAATGGCTAGTGCTGCTATTTTTTATATTTTGTGGTGGTTAGAAATGGCATGGTTTCAGTCTGCATATATCAAAGTTTGTTTTCTAACTGGGTATAGCCATCTAGGTAGTTTGCATTTGTATTGGACATATATGGAGAAAAGCTCCAAAAAATATAAAGTATGACATGAAAACAAGTATGACACCACATATAAAGAATCAGACTACAAGTAAAAACTGTTGTAGCAGTGCATCATTACATGGTTTCATGTAGTTGCACAGGGGTCCAAGAAACTTAATGAAAGCAATATACTAAAAATCATAACACTGACGCCACAGTATTGACATACCAAAATGTTAAAATGTTAAAATATTGAAATCAAAATATCTATTCCCCTACATGGGTAGAAAACTGGACTTGCTCATCCTAAGGTTGCCACCCTCATGGTTACAAATGCAACATCCCATTGCCCACAGCATGCAGCTATGGGACAAGGATTATTCCACTTTGGCTGTTTTTGTAACAACCATGCTTTTTCTCTGGCTGCCTTTGGCATTCACTTATGTCTCCAGTTCAGACTTGGCAGGAAATGGGTTCCCTGTTAGGTCCGTGATAAAAGCCATACAGTGCTTGTCAGCATCTTCAAGAAGGTGTAGCCTGTGAGATTTACAGTTAGATGCTTTTTGTGGTTAAAGTGCATCTTGCTTTCAGTAGGCATGGGCTTGGTACTCTGTTGCTGTCAATTTTTTTTTTGAAAAAGGAAGTAAAACAGCTCATAAAGGACTCAAGCAGAAAGTGAAAGTTGGGTTGTAGGAATCAAACTGCCTCTGACGTATAATGGAACTATACTTCTCCCAAAGTTATCAAGCAGTATATGTTTTCTTGTTCTTTAACCACCATCCTGTGTGTTCCAAAATAATGTTTTGTTTTCTTTTTGCTTATTTGTGTTTCTTCCTAAGCTGCACATTTCATTTGGGCTAGAATGGGGTAAAATAACCCGATTTAGCTTCCTGAAAGAGAACATACATAACATCAGTTCTGTAACTTTTAGCTTTAATTGTTCAAAAACAAAGATGATTTTTTTTTTCAGATTTATTACATTTCCAAAAACCCAGCTTGAACATCTTTTTTTCTGAAGCACATATCTTAGACTACTATGTAGCATTTATTCTTGTTTGTTGTCATAATGCTGCAAGTGTCAGTTGGAAATGCAGTAATATATTAAAATTATTTCCATTAAAACACTAATGCCTACTAATAATGATTCACAACTGACTAGTGGTTTCTGCATGGGAAAGGTTAGGAAGACAAATTTTTGGGGCACGAGGTAGTGGCAATAGAAGGGACACATTGGTGAGGCTGGGGGGGGGGGTGAGGTGAAGTTACTGGACTGCATTCATCATTTTATTTTCCTGTGATAGCCTTAACGAAAAAATAATTACTTATGTCTGAACAATTTATTTACCCAGCTTTTCCTGTAGATTCTGGTAATGGCTGTCAATGTGAGTTAAGCTTCTACGACTGATGTCATGCTCCTAGTGACAGTTTCTGGTTGGATGCATGAGTCAAACTTTAGAATCTGCAGTTATATACTGCTTGCTGTTGAGTAAGCATATACAATAATACAATTTGGCTCATACGATGGTATACATTCTTATAGAACTGAATCTGTGTTTGCTGCCACTGATTTATTGCTATATAACTTATTAATAGGAAATCCCAGGTAGTTTTGAATTTCTTGGCTGTAGTCCAAGATATCCCTAATACTACAATAACAAAGCCGAATGGAGAGATGAAAAGTCAGCAAGCAAAGAAGAGTAGTAGTACTGAAATTGAATTCATCCTCAAGTTTTGGTGAGTACCTTCACGAGGTGGACCATGTTTTTACAAAGTTTCAACAAGATGACACTGATATATAGACTGTATTTCTATAGCATATGTCATGGACAGAAGTAGGTTTAAAACTAAAAAATAATAGCTGGGTGCACAAGACCCAGGATAAAAAAGTGCCCAGTCCTGGTAAGCGCACTGGTGCCAGGACTGCAAAGTATGACTGTGTAGAATCCTCAAAATATGGAAACATTCCTACAATGGGGCCAGGCCAACCCCAGGGGGAGAATGGCCACCCTGCTGTAGAAGGAAGTAGCAGTCCACAAAAACCACAAAAACTGATAGGCCAAAGAAGAGCCATAAAGACACAAGATATACAAACAATTAAGAGAGAAATTAGAGGAAAGAAAAATACTTCTGCAAGAAAAATTTTCAGAAGCTTCAAATGAAAATTTGTGTTCATTGATACAACAGATTTGTGAAAAACAGTATATAGGTCAAGAAATCTTGACCTGTTTGGAAAAAGAAGCATGTGAGGAAGTGCGAAAATATAAACAACAATACCAAGAGATATTTGAAAAGTATAAAAAAGAAATATGGACATGGGAAAGAAAGAGAGATATGATATGGTGCGATATTTTTGCAAAGAAGAAAGCCAAATTAATCAATGTGAAGAAGGCAATCCCAAAGATATTCGAAGAGAAATACAGGCAACGGCATCCAGATGTGGAAAATTTCACAATAAAAAAATAACATCAGAAAGATGGAATGTAGAAAAGAAGATTAGTAAAGCAGAAGTTAAAAAAATAGAAGCTGAAGTTATAGAGTGCCTGCAAAGTGAAGGATTTGGTGTAGAAGGTATTATACAGGTTACATCACAGCAGGATGAAGTGAGTCCCCAAAGCAGGGAGAAACAGGAAGATCAGGAAACATCTGAAGAAGACATGTGGACATGGGAAAGTAATCTGTAATTTTTATGCAAAGGAGAAAGCAAAACTAACTAATACAAAAAGAGCAGTACCAAAGTTATTTGAAGAGAAATACAGGCAAAGGAATCCAGACATGGAAACTTTACAATACAAAAACTAAGACGACAAAGAGGAAAAGTAGAAAAGGAGATCAGTAATGGAGAAGTTAAAGAAATAGAAACCGAGGTCATGGAGTACCTGCAAAGTGAAGGATTCAGTGTGAAAAAATCTAATTCAGAAAGCACAACAACAGAATAGAGTAATGGATATCCAAATTAAGGGGAAATCAGTGGAACAGGAAGCAATTGGTCAGGTGCCATATGAAGATAATTTGGAGCCTTCCACAGGAAACCAGTTTAAACATTCACTTGAAGCTAGACAGCAAGGGAAGGAACAGGAAACTGGAAACTCTAATGCAGTCAATGTTGAGGAGTGATAGACCGGTGAGTTCCCATATGACAGAGTTACGGATGGCACAGGATGAAATTGAAGAGAATGTGCCACAGGAAGATGCTATAGAATCTTCTATAGAATGCCCACAGGAATTGGAAAACAAGGGATGTTCCCTTAGTTTGGAAAACAATGAGCTAAAGATTTAATAGACATAGACAGATATATCAAGATCAATGAAAGGAATAGACTGCAGAAGGTTAATAAAACTCAAAAAGTCAGAAGTTTGATAAAACAAATGAACACAGTAATTAGGACTGTTCATAGAGGCCCATATGATATAACAGAAGTAAACAGGATATATTACTGTGCAGTTAAATTAATAACTGATAAAGTTCTACCACAAGAACACTGGGTAGTGAGGGAAAGGAAGGGGAGGAATCGAATACCATCATGGAAATATCGAATAGAGGAAACTATAAAGCAGTTAAGACAAGAAGTGTCACTGTTAGAATATTATAGAAGAGGTAATAGATCAACAAAAATACTAAGAAAAATAGATTTGATAAAAGCAATGCACAGTATTAGAACAGACCAGGATCTATCATACACTATTGCAAATTACAAACTAAAAATTTCAGCACAGGCGGAAAGACTTAGAAGATACGAAAATAAATATAAAGGAAAAGTACAAAATAAGCAATTTATTGATGATCCAAAAAAGTTTTATAGAGAACTGGGAAGTAAGGTAAAAGGAATTGAAAGACCACCAAAAAAAAAAAAAAAAAGAAATAGATACATTTTTGAGAAGTATCCATGAAGATCCTGTGGAACATAACAAAGATGCTAAATGGATAGAATAAGTTAAAGAAAGAATAAGAGTTTCAAAGGTACAGGATATGAAATGGGATAAAGTAACAGCCAGAGAGATTGAAGAAAGTTAAGAAAAGCCTATAATTTTGGCTGAAAGTATTAACATCTTTGCACAAAGATTTAGACATGAGTAAGAACTATTTATATGCACACCCTGAACAGACACCAATCTGGTTAACAACAGGTAAAACAATGCTCCTACTTAAGAGTGAACCTGCAAGCTGCCCTAAAACCTATAGACCAATAACTTGCCTTCCGACGACGTATAAACTATACATGGGAATTGATGCTGACAGAGTTTATAGTCATTTAGAAGAAAACTCAATTATGGCAGTAGAACAAAAGGGCAATAAAAGAAAGGCATATGGAACAAAGGATCATTTATTGTTAAAGTTATAGTGGAGAACTGTAAAAACTGAAAGAATCTATGACGTGGATTGACTACAAAAAAGCATTTGATAGTATCCCACATTCATGGATAAAAGAGTGCTTAAAAATGTATAAGATACACCCTATACTGATCGACTACATTATAGTGACCATGAAACAGTGGCAGACCACTTTGCAATTAAGCTATGATAAAGGACAAATTATTATCACAGGGATAAAAATTCAAAGGGAGATCTTCCAGGGTGACTGTCTCTCACCGCTGCTATTCTGCCTTGCCCTTAACCCATTAAGCTGTGTACTTAACAGCTTAGACCATGGCTATAATCTGGCTCCTAGAAAACAACAAAGTGTAAAGACTTCTCATCTTTGTCGATGATTTAAAACTGTATAGCTCATCAGATGAGGAATTGAAAGGACAACTGCAAGTTGTCAAAACATTTTCAGATGATATAAGAATGTCATTTTTTCTTGATAAATGTGCAAAAGCAACCTTTAAAGCAGGAAAACTGCAATGTCAGGAAAACATCATTTTGAGACAAGAATTTGATATAAAAGAACTTGAGCAAGAGGAGTGTATAAATACTTGGGAACTGATGAAGGACCAACAATAAAACATGAACAAATGCGAATAAAACTTAGTAAGGAATATTTCAGAAGACTTAAATTAATCCCGAAAACAGCACTTGCATCTAGGAACAAAATTCAAGCTATAAACCAATTTGCTCTTCCTGTCCTAACTTACAGTTTTGGAGTGATTGACTGGCCCCAAAACGTGTTGGATAGATTAGATAGGAAAACAAGAAGGATGGTTCATGTTCACCAAATGATTTATAAAAATCAGTGCATACCAAGATTATATATTCCCCGTTCTGAAGGAGGGATTGGCCCCCTTGAAATTGATTATATGTAGAGATCTGCAATTGTGGGACTCCACACATATCTGCTGACCTCACAAGACCCAAACGTAGTGAAAGTTTTGAAACATGAGGAGAATAAATCTAAGATGACTTCTCTTCTTAATTTAGCAGAAGCATACTAGTGTCAAGCAGGAATGGAAATCAAACCAGAACTGGAAAAAAATCAGGCAGAAACTCAATGTGGCAAAAAACAAAAGAAAGAATATAAGGCGAAGGACCAGATGAGAAGGCAAGAAATGTGGAAAAAACATAAATATAGTTGCAAGTATAGAAAACTTCTGGAAGAGCCTCATGTTGATCAGGAACGAATGCAGGAATGGTTAAGGAGAGGCGACTTCAAACCAAGAGATGAAAGGTTAATATTGACAGCCCAAGATAGTGGGCTACATACACTTTGGTTTACAAAGTCCATTGAACATGCGGGAGAAACAGACAAATGTAGGTTTTGTCAAACTGAATTGGAAACAGTTGCACACTTTGTTGCAGGTTGCAACATACTAATGGTAGAAGGACTGTATACTGAAAGGCATAATAATGTGGTACTATTGTTGCACTGGGGATTGTGCCGACATTATGGTACTGAAGTGGCTGAAAAACACTGGAAACATGAGCCACAAAGCATCATAGAAAATGATGAAGTTTATATCACATGGGACCAGCCATTACCAACAGTTCAAAAGACAGATGCTAGAAAACTGGATAGAGTGGTTCAAGAAAAGAAGAGAAGAGTAGCATTGATCACTGAAATTACCACACCCAGTGACTACAGTGTCTTGTATACAGAGAGACATAAAGTCATAAAATATCAGGATCTGCAGGAAGAAATGAGAGCATTTTGGAAGAAAGATACCCAGACAGTTCCAATACTAGTAGGAGCAACAGGTCTTATAAAAAGAATCTACAGTTGTATTTAGATATGTTACTAATCTGTATAACTCTGTATGAATTGCAGAAGGAGTCATTACTGGGCACATTGGGGATGCTCCGAAGAGCACTTTTGGCTGACATCAAAGATTGAAACAATATTAATTTCATGAACTTTAATCGTACTTTGACTTGGGAATGGGGTACATTCCCATCATGGTATTAGAAACCCAAAAGACTTGGAGAAATTAAAAAAAATAGACCATTTGGGGACAGTAGTGTGTAAAGTTAGTAAAGATGCAAGGACATCTATGCAGGAAATGTGTACTCAGTGACTGTTTACAGTGGCGGCTGGTGACTTCAAATCACAGGGGGGCTGCAGGAGACAGCTGAATGGGTGGGGTCAAGGGGAGGGGGTGTGGTCAACCAGAAAGGGGAGGAGCTATGCACAAAACCACAAAAAACTAACTTTAATTAAATACGCTGCCCTGGGTGGCAAACCATCATTATGAAAGTCCAATCAAGACAAAAATAAGTGTAGAAGAATAAAAATATTTCAATGCATTGGCTGCATGACAGCTTACTTAATATCTAGATGGAAACAAAAGGTTATGAGGCATGAAAAATAAATTACTTTTAAATACATTACTGGAATGCCAGTCAAAATCAAGTATAAGAAAAACCAGAAGCACTCAACTCAAACCACTTCTCCTTGCACTGCAGTCCTAATTATAATATATTCAGCTTTATTAAAGTACCAAGTAACATGCTGAAAGTAGAAATCTATGTGATGCCCCACTTGTAAAAATGTTTCTTATCCAAAAAGACCTGCTGCCTGACAACTTGTTTCATGGGGAAAACATGATAAAAGTAAAAATGAAAAGCAAACAAGAAACAAGCTCAAGATACATTGCTTAAAGGATTACTGTACAGGTTATGGACCACACATGATTGGCATTCTGTTTAGTTTACGGGTAAAGTCTGTAGAGATGACTGGAAGTCTCCAACAAGTGTAATGAGCTTTTTAAAATAATGGAATCCTGTCCTTTAATACCCAAGGCTTATACATTATCTAGTCAAGTATTCTCTGCATGGCAACAACAGAAAGGCTCTCAATGTTGGCAATTCTTTAACAGTATGCTTATTAAAGCTTACTTGCATCTTACGATCTCAGACAAGCTTACCTTATGGTCATTAAAGCATTGCTACTTAAAACACAGAGCAACAGGCACTTTGAGTAATAAGCATAAATCAACAGTACAAAAATATGACAGAAACCAGACCATTCTGCAAAATCAAGGACAGATGAAAAGCCACTGTAGTACTTATGCAGTGTGTCCTCCCCATCCAAGGTAGATACAACTACTCCTTGCCTTGCTTGGACACATCCAGAGTCACTACATGGGGAAGTGGGGTGCAACAAGCATGTCACAATTTGAAATCTCTCTGGCTGACTGTGATGGCCCTGACACATTTGTCATACCTCTCAACCTCAAGAGCAAGAAATCTGGACAAAGCCATACACAGAAGTGGGACAAAGGCCCAACAATAAGGACAAATTTTAAATATTGCTCTAATAAACTTAGAAAGATAATAGAATAGGTCTTGCATTAGTATGAATTTTCTGAAGGGTATAAAATCTGAAACTCAAATGTCTGTCATTTTCTAACTTCAGTCTTTAGTGATGTCACTAATTTGCCAAAAAACACAATTTTATGAAAAATCGACAAAAACGTGATGCAAAAATATAAAATAGACACACAATACAGCTGCTACCTGTCAAAGAAGGGACACTTTAATATTAGTACTGCTACCTTGAGCAGCTGACAAAATATAAAAGAATCTACTGCTACCTTGAGCAGCTGACAAAATATAAAAGAATCTACATGCATTTCAAGTAATCTATAACTTTGATTATTACAGTTATTTCTTAATTGTAAACCCTCCATGTTTTCTTCCAAAATTGCTATTTTGCGGAGGGATTATAAGGGGGAAGAGCAACATTTTGAGCCAAAAATTGGGGACAGTTGAGAGGTTGGCTATGCCTAATTCTATAAAGCAATTTATTTGCATGTACCTCTCAACCTGTTAATGCAGTAAATCTGAACAAGGCCAAATATATTGGGGGCACATATAAACAGTACTAAAAATTGCTCTTGTATAAATTGAGACAGTTGATAGAACAGCTCTTACTTTAACATGCATTTTTATGAAGGTTATGAAGTTTGAAACTTAGAGTGACTTCTAGCAAATCATTTAGGAATTAAAACTACAAATTTTATGAACAAACCAAAAATAAGAAGCAAAAATCTATTCATTCTTTGAAAATCTGGACAGTTGGGAGGTATAGTTCAGCTGGGCCTGTCTGAGTTTGCTGCCCTTCCCCCCCTGACAAAATAATGGTTGAATGGAGCCTCTGCAGCCATTCCAATGAACCATTATACTTGGCTATTTCACTCCATTTACCATAAACACTAATGTGCATTCTGCTTTACTTCTATGATGAGTTGGACTTCATTTGAAAGTTTTATTTTGTATTTTACAGCACAAACACTAAGTCATCTGTTAAACAAAGCAATGCAGTCTCACAATGAAAACTTAGCATTAAAACTTCTCTGCCCTTGAAACTCACATTCATTGAAACAGCATTGAAACCCACATTCAAGGAAAATACATTTTGCCAGAGGCAGATAAAGATTAATTTTGGGCTGTTTTCGAATCATAGGCTCCTTGCATATGAAACATACATATGCTCTTTGATACACCTTCCTCATTGTACTAAAATTATATTCCTTGTACAATACAGTACACTTGTTACAGGATGTTTTAAATTTGTTTTGAACATTTTTTCCAGTAAGCAATGAAACAAACCATATGCACCCATAATGGCAAAACTGCCCAGTTGAGAACATTTATCATAAAAAAGTCTACTCAGACTTCCACAGTCCACCATTATTAGTAAATATGCACAATTCCACAGTCCACCATTATCAGTAAATATGCACAATTCCACAGTCCACCATTATCAGTAAATATGCACAATTCTACAGTCCACCTTTATCAGTAAATATGCACAATTCTACAGTCCATTATCAGTAAATATGCACAATCTCTGAAGTCAGTCATCTAAATAATTCCACATTAAAGAAATCTGTAACTAATGAAGTGGTTGCTGCTAGCAATCACCTTTATATTTCATGGTTTCATCGAAAAATAAAGTGTCTGTTGCCCCTCAGGAATAAATTGTCTATATTACATTAAAAAATGATAAGCTAGTAATAATATTGCAAGAGGAAATGGATGGCAAACTGATAACGAACTCATAGTTAGCATCTTCACCAAGGAGAACATTCTCAGTACGGCAGCATCTACCCCTTGTGGGAGTAGAACCCACAACCTTCTGCATCAAAAGCAAGTACACAGCCTGTTGTGCTATAGTATTAACTTGGCAAAGCACTAAACTTCTATTCCCCTGCAGCTCTCAGTTCCTTGTAAAATCTACTCAATACTCAACTGCATCTCAACTCCGCAGCTCAAAAAAACTGGAAAAAGCCAAAATGTATTGGGGGGGGGTCAAAAGCCCAAAAACAGGGACACATTAAACATTGCTTGTATAATCTTGGAAAGTTGCTAGAATAAAATGTTGTGTTGCCACCATATATTTTACTGCCAAGGTCCCTGAGCAAAAACAGTCAGAGTAACATACCACTACGCCACATCAGCTGCTTTGTAAAAAGAGGAAGACTGAAACTTAAATGGCTATCATTTAGTGAATTCAGTTCTCACCATAGCTGTCAACCTCTTAGTACAAAACACCTGGACAAACCCAGTAATGAGGGAATACAGCCCTCAAACATATTCAGTGAATTCAGTTCTTGCCATAGCTGTCAACCTTAGCACAAAAACCTGGACGAAGCCAATAATGGGGAATACAGTCCCAAAAATAGGGACAAATTTAAAATATTCATCTTATAAACTTGAAAATTGCTAAAAAAAAAAGGTTGTGCTACTATGTATTCTGAAGAACATGAAGTTGGAAATTCAAATGCCGGTCAATTTTACTGCGGACAGAACAAAACAATTTTCAGCAGAGACGAGGGATTAAAACTGCAGACACATCTTTGTAAAATGGCAGGGCACCAGAGCAAATCCACACAAATACAGGGAGGAGATGCAGACAGAAGCCACCCCAACCAAGAATCAAACCAGAAAACCTATAGCTGTGAGGCAACAATACTATCACTGCACCATCAATTATGCAAGGAATTAAACATTCAGAAACCTGAAGTCTGAAATTCAAATGCCTGTCAATTTTACTGCGGACAGAACAAAAACAATTTTCAGCAGAGACGCAGGGATTAATACTGCAGACACGTCTTTGTAAAATGGCAGGGCACCAGAGCAAATCCACACAAATACAGGGAGAAGATGCAGACAGAAGCCACCCCAACCAAGAATCAAACCAGAAAACCTATAGCTGTGAGGCAACAATACTATCACTGCACCATCAATTATGCAAGGAATTAAACATTCAGAAACCTGAAGTCTGAAATTCAAATGCCTGTCAATTTTACTGCGGACAGAACAAAAACAATTTTCAGCAGAGACGAGGGATTAAAACTGCAGACACATCTTTGTAAAATGGCAGGGCACCAGAGCAAATCCACACAAACACAGGCAGGAGATGCAGACTCCAAACAGAAGCCACCCCAACCAAGAATCAAACCAGAAAACCTATAGCTGTGAGGCAACAATACTACCACCGCACCATCAATTATGCAAGGAATTAAACATTCAGAAACCTGAAGTCTGAAATTCAAATGCCTGTCAATTTTACTGCGGACAGAACAAAACCAATTTTCAGCAGGGATTAAAACTGCAGACACGTCTTTGTAAAATGGCAGGGCACCAGAGCAAATCCACACAAACACATGGAGGAGATGCAGACTCCACACAGAAGCCACCCCAACCAAGAATCAAACCAGAAAACCTATAGCTGTGAGGCAACAATACTACCACTGCACCATCAAATACGCAAGGAATTAAACATTCAGAAACCCTTAAGTCTGAAATTCAAATGCCTGTCAATTTTATTTAACATTTTTTAATCAGGACAGCCTGACTTGGAACAAATAAACAATTTTCAGTAGAGGCCCAGTAAGAAATAATGCAGACATGTCTTTGTAACATGGGAGGACACAAAAGCAAACCCACACAAACACAGGGAGAAGATACAGACCCCACAAAGAAGGAACCCCAGCCAAGAATCAAACCCAAGAACCTGCAGCTGTGAGGCAACAATGCTACTACTACACCATCAAATATCAAGCATTGCAACATTTACAAACCACAGATATTATGAGGAACAGATCAGATCGAATATGAGGCAAAAATCTGAAATTTTTTTACAAATGGTGGTGGGTAGGGAACTCAAGTCTTTAACACCTGCATACAGGGTACAGGGTTCAAGCTCCCTACCACACCACCATAAGCACCTGGGGCATTTTCACACACACACACACACACACTCCAGTAAAGCACAAGCACCATACACAATAAACATTGTAAATTAAAAAGCACAAACTCCATACAAATAAACATTGTAAATTAAAAGGCACCTTACCATTGTAAATTAAAAGGCACCTTACCTGAATACATCCAGCTGACGTACATCCTTCCCGCGCAATACTGAAAGACCCGCGAGATCCTAATGCTCCTGCCCGACGAGATCCTAATGCTCCTTCCCGAGTCCCTGCTGCTGCTCTTGCAGTCCGGATGCGACCCATAATCCTGGCGAGTCTGTGCACTGTAAAAGTGCACAGACGTCTCCTTGTGTCCCCCTATGGGGACGGCCAGACTGCCTTGAGCATGCGCATAGACCGACAGTAGTCGGGACTCGGTCTATGTGCATGCGCGAAGTCCGCGAATTTTGAAAAAATAATTTTTTTTTATTTTTCATTTTTCTTTCTTTTTTATTTTTGAGGGGGCTGCAGTCCGGCAGCCCTATGCCACGAGCCGCCCCTGACTGTTTACTAAAAGAATTTTGTGGTCAGAGAGCTTGTTAGTTAAGGCCATTCACAACTTTTATTTAATTCATTACCTTGTATTTTTTTAAATCATTTTAACCGTGTAAACCCACTGGACTCGTGTCCCTTTTCAGGGCTGACTTTTGAACACTGTGAGATAAAGTGACTTGTTCAAGATTCCACAGTAAACAAACAGAGAGAAGAATACCTCTCAACTGTACAGATTGTTGCAGAATGTCCAGATTTTTGCCTCATATTTTTGGTA
Organism: Protopterus annectens; assembly: GCF_019279795.1. NCBI lineage: Eukaryota > Metazoa > Chordata > Ceratodontiformes > Protopteridae > Protopterus > Protopterus annectens. Next base: position 960,124,284 of record NC_056747.1, read on the forward strand.
TGTTCTTCATAAAATTTTGTTTTTTTTTGGCAATTTAGTGGCAAATTATTAAATACTGAAGTTAGAAAGTAATGACAGACATTTTGAGTTTAAGACTTCATACCCTTCAGAAAATTCATGATAAAGCAAAACCTGTTATTATGCCAACTTCTTGAAAAGTAGACCAGAGTATGTTCTTTTTACTTTGACATTATTGATGTTCATCGTGTTTCACTGTTGCAGTCATTACTCTTGGGTTATCCTGCTGGCAGGCTACACTCAGTCGGCCAGAATTCCAAAGTCTAGGTCCGGCGTCGGTTGCTGTCGCCTCTTCCCTGACATCAGTGCGCCAGGGGTATAAACGATGCAGTCGACACCATTTTCATCAGTCTTTCTTGCCGTACGGTGCCCAAAGCAAAAGCAGTTCGCAAATGCCAGTCGGCCGACTCCTGAGATTCTCATATCCGAATTTCAGAACCAAAGTCTTCATTAAAGCTAAATACCCCATTGAGAAAACTTTTTTCTTGCTCCAGACCGATGTCAGAAAAAGTTAACAATTGTATTTCTTGTGGGAAGCAAATACCTCATAAGGATTTTCACTTTTACTGTATTCCTTGCCTAGGCCCTGATCACAACGTTGCTAGCTGTCGGTTTTGTGCTAGATTTAACCAACGCACTGTTAAGCGTCGGTTCGATTTTGCATTTCATTACTTTGGCCGAAGATTTAATTATATAATGCCGTCAGAACAGCTGATGACCGGAGTTTACAAAAGACGCAAGGACAAGGAAAAGGATAGGCATCCGAGGTCCAAAACCGACAACGAGGCCTCTGCCAGGCCAGTCGCCGGTTCTCAGTGAGGCGCTTTCGCAGCCCCTGGCGCCCACTACCTCAGAGCCACAGGCCGCTTCCAACTCCCACGTGGAGCTGACTGGGCCTCTGGATACTCAAGGTATTGGACACTCGGAAATTATTCTCTCAGATGGGTTTGGAGCCGCTGAGCAGGCATCGGCTTCTGAGGGTGTCTTCAGACCTACACAACTATATAGTAAGCCATCTTCAGCTTCAAAGACAAAGACTAAAGCAGCTCTAAAGACAAAGAAACAAGTACAGCATTCTCCTACTCAGACTTCAATGCCTAAAAAACAGATGCTCAAAATGGCCGAAGACCTAATTACCTTGATCAGGGGCTCCCATCCCCCTCCTGATAAGAGGCCTAGGCAAGAGACAGAGTATGATTCTTCTGATCACATTTCTATTTTCTCCTATTTCCTCTTCTGAACAGGATTACTCCATGCTTCCCTATGAGGATTCTGATGCTGAAGAATCCATTCCTTCAGCCTCTCCTCCTGAGGATTATACTTTTGGGGAAACCCTGCATACCATGAGGGAGCATTTCCACTGGGAGAGCCAAGATTATTCTGAATCTAAGAAAAGGCTCAGAGACTTTCTGCTACTTCTTCAGCACAGACCCGTTGCTATTCCACCTGTTCTAGACATTGTAGATGATGTATTTTCAGAGTCCGGCCTGTCCCCTGACTCTTTACCCTCTGCACCTGCTAAGCCAGACAGATACTACAGGGTCCCGGATTCTCATAAATTCCTATATAAAAAACCCTGCTGCTGACCCAGAAACTATATCCCAGGGTCCCAAAGGGGTTAAAGCTTCCACTGCAAAAAAACATGTTCCCTCTGATAGGGATTCTAGGGCTCAAGACAGATGGGGGAAAAAAGTCTACACTTCTGCTACCTTGGCTGTAAGGGATTTAAATTGCCAGTTTCATATGCTTAAATATCAGCAATATTTAATTTCACTGCTTAAACAGAAATTGTTGACAAATACTGAATGTTCAGAGAACAAGGAATTGCAGGATTTATTGCATGCAGCTGAACAAGTGGGAAAGCATACTTTGCAATGTGGTTATGATTCACTGGAGGCCTCTTGCAGGGCCGCTGTTACAGGTTCTGTTATTAGAAGGCATGCTTGGTTAAAGGAACAGAATCTGCCTGATCATGTTAAAGCAAAATTATTAGATGCACCATTACAGCATGATACTTTGTTTAGTACTAAAGCAGAAGAGGTGTTGAAAAAAATGGAGGATAAAACAAAATCCATGCAAACAATCAAGGATTTCTTACAGATACAGCCACCCTGGTTTAGCAGGAACTGGCCATCTAAAAATTGGTCCTTTCCAGTGTCAGACAGACCACAAAGTGGCAGATACAGGCATCCCAGAGGCAGATCTCAGCCCCAAGACTCTTACAGGCCTAAACAATGGGGTGCTCCTACCTCCAAAAGTGGAGAAGACAAATCACAACCTTACGGGAAGCAGTCCCAATGACTTTCCTCTGCCAGATCCAAGCACTTTTCTTTTGGCAGCCCCCTTAAGGGGAAAACTAGCACTTTTTTCATCAAACTGGCAAATGGTTACCCAAGACAAATGGGTCCTGAACATAGTGTCCCAAGGCTACAGGTTCCATTTTCACACTCTACCAAGGTCAAAAGGTATGCCAGACCAGCCACACAATCAATGGGCAGAGGCACAAAAACAAATTACAGCCCTCATGGACATGAGGGCCATTCAGCCAGCAAGTACCACAACAAGAACAGGGGCAAGGATTTTACTCCAGACTTTTCCTAGTACCCAAAAAGGACAAAACCTGGAGCCCAATACTGGACCTGTCTATATTAAATACGTTTCTGGAAGTTCCAAAATTCAAGATGTTGACTCTACAGCAGCTACTGCCCATGCTGGGCAAGAAGGCTTGGCTCGTAACTTTGGACCTAAAAGAGGCATACCTGCATGTCCCAATCAGACAATCTTGCAGAGGATACCTCAGATTCATAGCTGGCTTAATGCATTACCAATTCTCTGCACTGCCCTTTGGCTTATCTACTGTGCCCAGGGTCTTCACAAAATGCCTGGCACCAGTAATTGTGTTTTGCAAACAAAGAGGAATTCAAATATATCCCTACTTGGATGACTGCCTAATTCAAGCAGAGAACAAAGACATTCTTCTAAAGCATCTGGCGTTTGTAAAAAGATTACTAATTGGCCTAGGGTACACAGTAAACGAAAAGAAATCAAAACTAGTGCCCTCTCAAGAGATAATATTCCTGGGTGCAAGCTTAAATACAACTGCCCAGATGGCTTATCTCACGCCAGACAAACAAAAGCAACTGACTACTTACTTCAAGAAATTGGCAACAAAAACCCACTTATCTGCAAGGAAAATCCTGCAGGCCTTGGGTTTCATGGCATCCTGCATTCTACTAATTCCATATGCCAGACTGCATATGAGGAAACTACAATGGTATCTAAAAAGTGTTTGGACTCAGCATTGCCACAGCCTATAGATAGGAATTGTACTCATTCCCTACCTGCAACAGGAGTTTCGATGGTGGGCAGAAGCCTGTCACCACAACAAGGGTCTGCCATTCAGTTTACCCACAGCCAGACAGACACTGACAACGGATGCATCAGATTATGCCTGGGGGGCCCATATGGCAGGAAAATGTATTCAGGGCACATGGCCTGCAAACCAGATGCATCTTCACATCAATCAAAAAGAGATGCTAGCTGTTCAAAATGCCCTGGCAGCTTTCAAGGACCTGCTTCATCCAGGACAGATACTGATAAAGACAGACAACACTACAGTCATGTGGTACATAAACAAGCAGGGAGGTACACATTCCTACCCCCTCTGCAGACAAGCAATGACCTTATGGGACACGGCATTGGCTTTTCAAGTTCACCTGCAAGCACAGTTCCTGCCAGGAAAAAGAAATACTCTGGTAGACGAACTAAGCAGAAACCTCATGGATCCCCATGAATGGAAACTGGATCCACTAGTCTTCAGCATGATAATAAGGAAATGGGGATGCCCAGACATAGATCTATTTGCCTCCCCTCACAACTGCCAATTGCAGAGATTTTGCACAAGGATTTATCACAAGCAAGCATGGAAGGTGGACGCCCTATCCTTCAGCTGGAAAAATCTAACAGTATATTCCTTTCCCCCACTGCCTCTCCTTCCTAGGGTACTCCTAAAGGTCAGACAAGAGAAGCCAAAAATGATACTGATTGCACCAGACTGGCCATGCCAACACTGGTATCCAATCCTAAAGAGCTTGTCTCAAGGTCCAGCATGGATATTACCTCAAATGTCTCACTTGCTGACCCAACAAAACAATCAGATCCTACACAGCTAACTCAGGACCTTAAATCTGGCAGCATGGCGGATAATGTAGCCATTCAGACCACTCCTCTTTCAAAAGCTGTTATGGATGTTATCTTGGAGGCCAGGAGGCCCAGTACCAGAAAATATTATGCAGAAAAATGGAAGAGATTCTCTGCTTGGAACCAGGAACAAGGCATTGACACGTGTGTACCAAATATACCTCAGATTTTACAATGCCTAACTGAGATGCTGAACAAAGGCCTTTCTTTCTCATCAATTAAGATTCATGCCTCTGCCATTTCAGCCCTTTACAATATGGAACCACCTATCTTTTCTCATCCTTTAATAAGGCAGTACCTCAGAGGGGCCAAAAACATTAGGCCTCCAAGGAGAGCACCAATTCTGGCCTGGGACCTCAATTATGTTTTGGAAAAACTCACACTGCCTCCTTTTGAGCCAGCATCAACAGCAGATATAAAATTCTTATCCTGGAAAACAGCTCTGCTCCTAGCAGTAACCTCTGTAAGGCGAGTCTCGGAGTTACAAGCACTCATGGCTGTGGAACCTTTTATCATTTTTCATCCAGGCAGGGTTTCTCTGAGGACAAACCCTACATTTATGCCTAAGGTGGTGTCCAGTGTGGCCCTCTACCAAACCATTCACTTGCCTACCTTTTATCCAAATCCACAGAACAAGGGTGAGAAAATTCTGCATTCTTTGGACATACACAGGCAGTTACGCTTCTACTTGGACAGAACTAAAGCTTTCAGAAAGACTGAGCAACTTTTAGTGTCATATGCTGCAGGATCACAAGGAAAGGCTATCTCAAAACAGACTATTTCCAAATGGATAGGCCATTGCATCTGTTTCTGCTGTTTTCAACATGGCAAATCAGTGCCTAAGAGCATTAGGCCTCATTCCACCAGAGCAGCAGCCACTTCAGCAGCCTTCCTCAGAGGAGTACCAACCAAAGATATCCTAGAGGCTGCAACTTGAAGTTCAGTGCACACTTTCACAAAGGACTACCACTTACCTCTTTACTCTAAGTCCAGAGCAGGCTTTGCCACTGCAGTTCTGCAGGGCCTCATAGCCTTTCCTAATCCTATTTAGCCCAGCCACCCATATTCAGCTTTGGGATTCAACCCAAGAGTAATGACTGCAACAGTGAAACATGATGAACATAGTACAGTTGTGTACCTACCATAAATGTAGATATTGAAGTGTATTCACTGTTGCAGTCCAGGTTACCCACCCACCATCCCCCTTTTCTTTGCTGAGACTTATCTGCACTTCTCTATCCTATACAACCTATTTGGTGTATTTGCTTGTAGATGAAGGAAATGTTATTTTTGTGCATGCATTTTTATTGGCATATTTTTCAACCTACCAGTTTGGGGGCACCTGACATCTGGGGCAAGAAAAACTGAAGAAAATGGCGTCGGCTGCATCTTTTATACCCCTGGCGCACTGACTTCAGGGAAGAGGCGACAGCAACCAACGCCGGACCTAGACTTTGGAATTCTGGCCGACTGAGGGTAGCCTGCCAGCAGGATAACCCAAGAGTAATGATTGCAACAGTGAATACACTCGAACATCTACATTTATGGTAGGTACACAACTGTACTTTTCCAGTGGAGTGCCATGTCAAAGCCCACATATATCTTGGCCATAAATTAATGGATTAATCTGGCCCATGATTTCTGTAGTACAAGCAAGGGATCGTAAATGTGCTTGTACGGAAGGTGGAATGTTGTCAGGCTAACGTTGATACTGGGTATGCTGTCACTCTTCCTTTGGATTGCTATGGTATACATTTCAGATGGCAGAACTGTTTAACTCTTTTAACTTTTTCTGTGTGACATGAAATTCCTGGCCTCTACATGATATCGCTTGTTCTTGCACTGCATTTTACAGTTCACAGCTATGAGTTATGTATTCTCTCAAGTATCTGTCTTCTAAGTTTAATGGAAAGTTATTCTTTGAATATTAAACCATGGAGGCATTTTATTTCTTCCTTGAAACAGTTTCTTCTTTAATCATTATCTTTTTAAGGCCCTCATTGGATCAAAGAGTTTGGAATAAAAAGCTCTAAAATACACCACAGAGGAGCTAGAATGCAGGACTTCTGGGGGGTTTGCAGTCCCTATAACCCAGCTTAATTCATTTTTCTTCCACAGTCATTACATTATACTCTTATTCACACCCGTTGTGATGTCACTGCCCACATTCTGCTTTGGCAGTCTGAAATGGTGACAACCCTAGTCCACCCTGCAGGACTCATGCTAGTGCTTGTTTCCAAGTTTCAGTAACTGGGGGTGATTGTTTGCTGACAGTGAGTATATTCTTTCAGCCCTCATTTGCCTCCTCTTTGACCCTGAGCAAGTCACCTAACCAGATATTGCCCCTGAAAAGGGACTGTGTCTCCAGTGGGCCTACCTGGTTATCAAGTAGGAGTATTATTATTAATATTATTTTATTATTTTATTTTATTTTATTTATGATTGTTAACTAGGATTATTATCATTTTATTTTAGTTATGTTTGCTAACCAGGGTAGTGCACTGATCAAAACTGATCTTCTACACATAGCAATTAGGACCTACTGAAGATCTCGCAGTGTCCATACAACAGAACAATAAAATATTCATAGTATACTGGGAGAAGAAAAAAGGAAAAAAGAAAAAGAAGAGTGGATTAGAAAGGATTAGCCTTTTAAGCATTGCTATGTGTTGGAGCATTACTTTGTGTAACAATTCTTTTCTTTTTGTTCCTACTGAATTTTATTCGGACAACTTAGCCTTTTGATTTTATACATTGTTTCATTACCCAGCAAACAAAAGGTAAATTATTTAACTTTATATATAATCTTAATATATATGTAGACTTGTTTTATCATAGCAGCATTTTGTACATTTTGTAAATAGTTCTTATATTAGTAGCACTGTTAGTTGTATATTATTATTTTGTTTAGTTCACATGATATTTGATTTTCCATGTGAGATTCTTGAACTTCTGTTTTATACTTTAAGTTGTGTTGTGTAAAATCTAATAAAAATCTATTTGAAAAAAAAAAAAAAAACTGATCTTCTACAGGCATAGCTTAGGAGAATTGCTTCACAAAAGAAAAATAAAATAATACAATGTAAATGAAGAGACTAACATACATATCATAGTAATTAGCATAGTTGGTGAAATATGCACATCTTTAATAAAGGAGAATGCAATAGTGCAATAAAATAATAGATTCATATACAAATCAAATTATTTAACATTGTTGGTGAAGTCAAGTGACATTAGGGATGCATAGTTGTTCTAGGCAAAACAGACATTAGCATAAACAGCAGACAGTGGCACCCTTGTTATGCCTCATTCCTACATACAATAGGAAATGAGAGGGAAAAGGTAGGTAATAGTTTTGAGTAGGAGACAGAGGGTGTGGAAGGAGAGCTTTCCCAAATTCCAGAGATGTCGTAGCAAGACCGGAAGTTAAAATATGGGGAATATATACCAGGTCTAATGTTACAGTACCTCAGATTACTCCACTTACCTTAAGTTGCAGTGATGTCAGAGTTAGATATGCAAGTAGCAGGAGTGTAGAAGATACAGCTCATCAAATGGGGGGGGGGGTGCAGGGGGTGTGAAGGTGATTGCCTTGAACAAGATATCAATCCACCACAGGACACATACACACGGACACAGACACACACACACACACACACACACACACACACACACACACACACACACACACACACACACACAAACACACACACACACACACACACGCACACATGCACACACACACACACACACACACACACACACACACACACACACACACACACACACACACATACACACGGACACAGACACACACATACATACACACACACACACACACACACACACACACGCACACATGCACACGCGCACACACACACACACACACACACACACACACACACACACGTGCTTGCACATGCACAGATTCACTGTAACACATGCACACATCAGGGGCAATATGGGTCATTGGCATATACTACAATAATGACCACTAGAGCTCTTATAAGCCTAGACATAGAACCCAAATGTGACCCACAAATTTGATTTATATAGGGGGTGATTTACTGACTGCTTCTGTCCATCAGGGACATAGAAGCTAGACCAAGGTGAATTTCCAATTACCCATCCATTGGTCCAAGTTGCACTTAAATAATGATAGTGAGGAACTCTACTTCACATAGATGGGGAGCCTGTTCCAGAAAATGGGAATTCCCTGAGAAACATATCTATCTCTCCAACATGTCCTATTTATGTCACAAGCAAAGTTTAGGTCTTTTAATCTAGTAGTTCTGATGCTTTTTATTTTGCGGATGTGTAAAAGGTTCATCAAAACAAGGTCCAGAGATGCCTTATATACTAGTACAAGATCACCACTCAAAAGTCTTTATGATACCAAGTAAAGAGACAGGACTTTGAGACAATCAGGGTAGGACATTGTGTTTACTCTCTGTATTCTTTTTGTAAGGAACCTTTGTGGACGTTCCATTTGCTGCATGTGGCTGCATGTGGCTGATCAGGTATGTACCAATGGGGGCATTATACTCTATGGTGGGTCTAATGAGGACCGAGTACAGTAATATTTATTTATTTGCATTTTGTTTACCGGGAAAGTCCACTGGGCCTTCAGAACCCATTTTCAGTGGGGGGGCTCCACAGTACAAGAAATTAACAATTTGATTTAAAAAACTGAAATTATAAAGAAATTACAAAGAATAAATATATACAAGAAAATTCTGTGAGTGAAATGAACAAAAGTACAACTGTAACAATCAAGTTAAAGTAAGGATCTACATAGCTTATTGTGTCTATAATCTCTATCTACAGAAGTACTATCTCACACAAAGACAGTGTTGACAAGAGGTAGGGTGTCATACTTATTCTAGGGGGGTTTGGTGCAAGCACACTTCCAGCATAAGAAAAGGTGCTTATGAAGGGAAGTTTTGAAGTCAGTGGTGTTTTGAGTAGTTGTAATGGACAGAGGCAGAGAATTCCAGTTCCTGGTTATTGAGAATGAGTAAAGAAGCTGGCTGGGTGTGAGGATGGATTTGTGAACTTGCAACAGCTTCTGATCCCCTGATCTTAGGGACCTGTTTGGATGGTAGTAGTTGAATGCTGATCTCAGGGCAAGACAGTCTTGGAGTTTGAAGAGTATTTATGAGCTGTGGTTAATTGCAAATAAGAGAGGTAGCTTGGTAGTTCTAGCCATTTCTTGGATTTAAGAGCAGTGAAGTGATGGGTGTAGTATTTCAGATGTCATGCCCTTGCTTGTAAGCTGAGCAACACAGAAGGATTTTCTTACTTCCTTGGACGTATGTTGGTTGAAGGCTGGTTTACTATCTATGTGAGTTACCAGATCCCTGACTAGTGAATCAACTTTTAAGGGTGTTTTATTGATGACATAATTACCTGGGGTGGTAGACTTCTCAAAAGGTACTAGAATGTATTTCTTGGTATTGAGTTTTAAGGTCTGGCTTTGGCAGCAAACATTTGTCTATGTTAGACCTTCCTTAAAGAATTTCTCATCTTGGGGGTTTCATTGACTGCTCCCAATTTGCAATCATCTGTGAACTTGGTTAGCCATAGGTCTTTGACATTGGCTTTGACATCTGAGAAGTAGATGCCAACAAGGAGTGGCCTACCACAGATCCCTAGGGGACTCCACTGGTGACTAACCTCTTTGTGGAGATGGCTTGGCCTCACTGAGCCTAACCTCCTGGGTCCTATCAGTGAGCTGGCTAGCTATCAAGCATGTTATAAAGGGGTTTATACCTAGTTCTGTAAGTTTGTTGACAATGCCTAAATGGAGTATTGTATCAAATGCTTTAGCCAGATCTAGGCAGAATGTATGCAATCATTTCCTCTCATCCATTGCATTAGTGACCTTTTCAAAGAAGTCAACTGGATTCAGTAAGCATGACCTTCCTTTGACAAAGCCAAATGGGGATAGAGCCAGTGTCTGGAGGTCTCCTATGTCCTTGTTGTTAATTTCCATGATAATTATTTCCATGGCTTTACAAATAAGACTAGTCGGACTAATGAGGCTGTGGTTTCCAGACTGTGTTGAAGGTCCATCCTTATGAAGAGGGATGACCGTTGCAGTCCTTCATTCCCATGGCACAAAGCCTGTTTTAAGACTATATTTACATAATGACTCCTGGGGTCCTGATAAGTTGTATTTTAGACTGTTCAGGAGGCATCCTGAGATATTATTGAGGCCCATTGAAGCTGAATTCTTGGCTTTAACAAGTGCAGCCAGTACACCTGTCCTAGCCAAAGTTTAAGGGGTTATGTTTGAGGGTATTTTGGGGGGATGGTTGGGGTGAGACTTTGGTAAAGTTGGAACCAAATTTGTCTGGTAACAGGTTTGCAGGCTTGGTGAATGTGGCACTATTAACTACCAGTTCAGATTTGCTGTATGCTGCCCATAAGGTTTCTGACATAGCTGTAGAAGAACATTATGATTATCTTTCACCTGGGAGGTTATCTTAGCTTCAAAGTTGGCTTTGGTTGCCCTAATTAGCCATCTTATTTACCCATTTATTTTGATGTGAGAGTTTTTATCTTTATGGGAATTACCTTTCCTGACTCTTGCCATAATTTTTTTTTTTTCATTTTGATTTTTTTCTTTTGTTGTATATCTCGTTTTTAAGACAAAGCACTATGGGGAGGGGGGTATGTAAAGTTTTAGCCAGTAATCAAAAGCCTAGAGTGGAAAGGTACAGACCATCCTTGGCAAAGCAATGTGGTCTGCTAACCATATCCTCCCAAGCTGACAAATATTGTATCCCCTTAGAAAGACGGCCAGTTGTTGAAATCAGTAATTTTTTGCTCATATTGTGGCATCATTCTCAGTGATGGTAATATGGTGCTCATTGCAAGGCTCATACCAGTCTACAGCACATAGTCTGAAAGCTTCATAATGTCTCTCTCCACGGAAGTACATCTGAGGTCATTTACACCTACATGGACTATGATGGAATCAGACTGGTACCTGTGGGGTAATGATTTGAGTGCATGCATGATTTGGCTTATCCTGGCTCCAGATAAGCAAATAACAGTGATCTTCTCCTTGTTCAGTACCGGGTTAGAGGGGCATCAGTGTATCATACAATTGAGTCCCCTATGACAAGAGTCCTGGAAGTGTGTTTGCTTGCTTTATGGGCTTAGTGTTTGGGGCTCCACTGAGAGCGACAGTATGTGTGGTGTTAAGTGTTGTTTTTTTCTGAGTGCCTTTGGGCTTGCTGAGGCATAGCTTTTACAACAGTTGGTCTAGCTGATCTTTGTTGTTTAGAAAGATTGCTTGTAAGTGCCTCAGCATACATTAGTCTACATGTGTGTTGTGTACTATGTGAGGTGGGAGTTGTGTGCGTGGTTTTGACAACCTCATGTGGACTTGTATGTGAGAGTTTAGCCTCCGTGTCATTGTGTAAGTACACCTTTCACATACTGTGTCTGCTTTTTTAGGGATTAAGGGGTTGTCAATAAACACAAGATAATTGCTAAGTTGTCCCAAAATGTCAATATCCACCAAGCTGACTACAGAGAAGTTACGAACTTGCATAGTCATACTGTCCAGTCCTTTGATTTGTGAGCTACAAGGGGGTGGTATATTTGGGTTAGAAGGCTATTAAGGGTGCTTTGTTGGTATAGACTAGTAAGGGTGCTTTATTGGGACAGGTTATGCTAAACAGTATTAAAGTCTACTAACTTTTATGTTTACACTATACTAAATTGTCGTATATCTGTAGGTATGGCCACACAATGCCCAAATAGTTGCTCTAAGCTTGTTAGCACACAAGGTGTTTGCACTATATTGCTGATTTACAGGGTACCGTTTTATGGACTGTTCTACAGGGACAATTTGCTTTCTATGTGTTTGCTACTGGGCACTGCTAACCCACACAAATGTGCAAAATGTATAGCAGCACAAAAAAAAAAAGAAAACTAACTAATGAGTCCTCTGGCCAGTAAAATACCTATACTACAAGTCCTTTTGTGTATTTCCCAACTCATACAGACCAGGCAAACACCACATGTGACACAAGGTCAATAGACAATCTCTGCAAAGAAGGCACAGTAAATGAAAATTGAACCATATGCCCAATTAGTGTGAGGCAGAAGCACTGCCACAATGTTTTGTTTTTTCCTGTCTTTCTTCTGTAAAGGCCAGACAAGCATAAAAGTAAATCATCTGTCGAACAGGGAGCGTCATCATTCTTATAAGTCAAAGTAAAACTCAGTATTTTATTATTATGATAAAGCTTTCTAAGGAGCTTCATCCTTTTCTAATAATATCTTGTCAGACTAACCTTACCCCTCCCATTTGTCCATGAATCCTCTGTCCTCCTTCTTTCTTCCGTTTCAGTGTTCATATGATGCCGCTTCTCTCATGTCACCCTTTGTATGTATACAGATACACTAGATTAAGTCTAGCTGTCTGCTCCCATTGCCTTCTGAGGAAGCTGCCTGTCCTGATGGCATTCGAGGTGCAGTTTCCAGAAATGGATGCAGTAAGCTCACCAGTGCCATACACAGGAAGTTGTACCCTATATTTTCCTATGGTTCACTTCCCTGCATGTAAACATTATGTTTTTGGTCACCTCACTGTAAAATTGTGCTGACAGGTATGATGTTGGCATAATGATCAATCTCAGGTGTATTTCATTCCACTGTGCCTTATGTACCCCCTTCAGTCATTAATTCCTTACAGTGTTCTTCACAACAAAGTGCATTACTTTGTACTTGGCAGCACCAAACCTCAGTTGCCATTGGCCTGCTCAAGCTTCTAGCCAGTCTAGGGCTTCCTGTTTCCTCCAGTGGCCACAGTTGTATTTGAAGTAACAACAACAAAAGTGGAAATGACTGAGAGTATTGACCTGTTGGCAAAGAGGCAAGGCATCTAGACACTCTTTTAGTCACCTGAGTTCAAAATAGAATTAGGGAGCTAGAGGTTTGGGGACAGAGCAAGTTTTTACCAACCACTGGGGATGGGATGGAGTGGATGCTTATTTACGAGAGAGACCTTTCTGGCAGTGGCTGGAGGGATCAGTCATTCTGTCATCCTGTCTACAAGGGGAAGACAGTAGGTGTATTTAGATATACTCCATTATGCTACTATGTACCACCTAAAAAAGAGGAAAGGTATATGACATTACTTGTGTATATAACAATGGACTACTACGTACCGCCTAAAAAAGAAGAAAGGTATGTCAAATTACTTCTGCATATAACAATGGAATGCTCTCGGTGTATTAGAAGGGGATGGTCTGCATAGCCTGCAAACATCAAAGAGGTAGAAGTGATATGGGCTACATTATGTCAGAAAACCCAGTGACTGGTCATGGGCATGCAACTTTTCAGTAAAAGAAAGATCTGATTGTCTGCATCAGCTGACCTGAAGTTGTACAGCAGTGTGAGAGCATGAGGAATGGGAGAGACCGACTGCTGATGGGTGCATAAAGAGGCACTGCCTGTAGAAAACAAGAAGTTAATATCCATCTATATAGGCAGGTTTTGAGACCCTACTTAAAGCACTGCACACAGTTCTGAAGACATTGTGCTTGCCAGGATGCAGTCAGCATAAAGGATCATTGGAATGACCTTCATACAAAGATGTCAGAGTTAAAAACAGAGAGGAAGAGTGAATGGGACAGATGTGAGGTATTTTTAAGCTGAGTTGAAGTAAAAAAGAAAAACACACTTGGCTAAAGTAGTACCTGCAGCTGCTCATGGAGGTATGGAAATGGACAGACTAGGTGAGACAGACAGTTGTTTTTTGCCATCAGTAATATATGTTCCCATATGTGAATTATCAAGCACATCCTTTGGCTGACAGTAAAATAAGAGAAACAATTTATCTGGGTGGGGGGAAGATTTCTAATATATTATTGTTAATGATAAAAACAAACCATAGGAAAATATGGGCAACTTCTGGGTTGGGAGCAAGTCATTTCACTATCATCAAGATGTAGTGTGTGCCAAATTGATATCTGTCAGTTTGGATAATATAATTTGCCAGGTGCACCACAATTTTCTTAACTTCATCACTGAAAATAGATGATCTTGCATGTGTGCCATAGGTGTCAGAGATGAAACTGTCAAATATTACTAGGCTTACGAATGACCCATGCTGTACTTCACTTACCACCTCCCTTTGTGACATTATCCCCCCCTCCATACACTGAGCCGAGTAAAGCTTGCTGGCTAACTAGTTACATGTAGTCCTCTTTCTGATGGTTCTTATGATCCTTTTTCTTGAACTAAATGGCTTAGTTTCTAACAAAAGGTCAGGTTGGATAGGACATCTGTGTAGCAAACTGTAAACTCTCCATCCTTTTTCAGGCTGATGTTTGTGAGTCTCAGTACCCCTGGACTGCCATTTGGTGAAGGCAAATTTGATGACATCGAGTACATTTCTCAATACAATTTTTTCACTTTGAGTTGCCTCCAAGTGTTTTCATCAGTGCAGTGCTGTGAGCATGGAGCGACACCAAGTGGATTTCACAGTCAGTGCTTTGACCATTAGTTGCCACCAAATGGATTTCTCAGTACAGAGTGTGTTCTTGTGTTTTTGCAGAGAGTGCATATAGAGTCTTGCATTCACTTACCACATTACGCACCACGGTCCTGGGGAGGAACCTAGACAGACCATACTGGAAATGTTTCTTCACCTGCATTCATAGTATAATGACCTTGGCCTACAATGGCCATTTCTTGCTTGGTCATAGGATGGTATACATAGAAGAATGAATGGGTGGAATACTTATCAGTAAGGAGAGGATCCTGAATTCATCTGCCAATATTCCTAACAACGTTTTTTTCTCCAAGGTTGCCAGAGTTTCCCCTTCCAGACTTTGCATGTCATATCTTATTTTTTCAGGTTGCGAGGCTTGGCAGAAGGTTGACCTTCAGTCCTCACAGAGGTAGTGCCGCCTCCTCCCCCTAAGAAACAGAAAGAATCTCTCCTTTCTTATTCATAAAAGGATCTGACTTATTCATCTCAGATTCTGCTATGGGATATTTTACTGATATGAAAGAGACGATTTCCTCCCATCTAGATGTGCTATCTGGAAAAATCCTAACCTGATATGAGAACACTTTATTTTGGGCTCAAAATACGTATTAGAGTCCAGGAAAAGGTTTGTTTTGCAGTTATAAAAGAACCATAGCCTATTGTAGTACTCCCCATGTTTTCCACATTCAGGAATACTTTGGATTTGGGATTGCTAAACCTTATCTTTCAGCTGCCTGCCACAAAGGAAACAAGATAGGTACTACAGTATTTAAGAAGAATTCAGGTACTTATATAGAAGCTCTACGGCTGACATGGTGGTGTATTACTGGAAACTACCAAAGAATCTGAGCTGTCTCCTAGTCGGAATATAGACCAGAATGATAAGGAGAGCAGGATCTTGCACTGGTTTTGTAAGCATTCCTATGATTTTGTCACTGTAGAATTTAGGGCCATTAATTTCCAAGGACATAACATCAAGTACACGGGAGATCCTGAAACAGATCAAAGAAACAGTTTCAGATGTCTCAGATAAAACATGAAAGGATGAAGTATGCATGCTGACCCAGAGCACCTGGAAGGGGGTAGATATGATAAAATATTGTTATGATGCTATAAATGTTTTGGCAAAGCGGCAGACTCTGAGTTACAACACATCTAAATTAAACTGCAACCATTGCCAGAAGATGTTAGAGATATGCTTTTGAATGCACCTTTGGATAGGGACCTACTTTTTAGACCTCTTTCCTAAGGAGTTTTTAAATAATTGAGGAGAAAACACAAAGTACTGGAGTCAGTGAATCAGCTCTACAGACCTTTCATCATGCCATCCAAAAATGCAGCAGGGCTTCTTGATCAACTGTAACCCTTTTAAAATAGTCATAGCGGGGAGAAAGAGAAAGGAATTAGAAATGAAACAGGAGACGAGGTGTGGCAGAGGCAAAGAAAGACATCAAGATAGAGAGAGGAAGGGGAAATCCCCTCTTCCTCAAGAGTCACATGGCCATTACTAACTACAACTTAAAATCCCTCCACTTTTTCTCCCCTTCCCCACTCCTTTTTTCTCACCTCTTGGTCTCCAAGCGGACTCACTATTAATATGGTTGGTTTAGCCTGACCTGCTTAGCATAGCAGTGATCCCTCTAATGAAGCTTGTACAACTGTCTGTACAACTCACCATAAACAACATATGTTCAAATAGAAGATCACTTCTGCAGTAAAATTTCTGGCCCTCCTGCACCCCAAGCTCTTATTCCAACTCTTACTTTATGTCCCAGGGATTGTTGGCTCCATGTTTTCTACTTTAATCTATTTCCTTGTCAATGCCGCTTTGGTGGTACATAAAGAAGAATCATGGTATTAAGGCTAAGGTCCCTGGTGGTTTTACAGAACAAAGCTGGGATTCAGTGGTGCCTGGAGAGAGCGCATTCCCAGATGTTTCTCCACCAAAAGACAACAGAAAATGTTAATAACAGCTCCTCCTTTTACCCGTATATCTGGCCAAGTCTCAGGCAATTAGCGGCTGTGATAAGATATCTTGTAAACATTTTTAAAGACAGATTGGAAGGACAGATGTCCACCAATGTCATTTTCCTATGGATAACAGATATCACTTCAAAACTGATCTCCTTCTAGAACATTTCTCATTGTGGTGAGTTACTTGTGTAGCTCTGCTTTCCACTCTTCTTTTCATATTCTGTTAATTCTTCTTATAAATGACACTGGCTGTCTGATTTAATAACTTTTGGTATTCTCTATATATTGATGCTTGGCTGTAAATTTTTAGTAGTAGCACTTGGACATAATTGTGTAATATAACTGTTCACTATATTCTTATATTCAGATTAATTTTTCAGTTGCCACACATAATGTCTTTTAAGTCTTTCATATGAGTGGTACCTGGAATGCACTCAAGTTTGTCTGCCTTTGGGTAAAATAACATCTCTAGCTCTCCACAAGATACAGGTGTCTCTTATCATGAGTTTATCTTTTTCAGATATAAAAGCTCTGAATTTCAGGTTCTCTGTGTTTTGAAAACCTCTGATAATATATCATCAGATTCTGATAATCCCTGGACATTTACTTACACATCATTAAAGATGTATATCTGTTTCTGAAATAATGTAAAAATATTCAAAAGTAATATTTTTGAAAGAACGGCATTGATAGTGTGAAAAAATATAATCTAATTAAATATCTGTATTAATAGACCTCAGGTCAGAAATGTAAACTATTTCACACTGGTATGCTTTTAGCAATATGGACCATCTAAGAATTCTTGGAATCGATATACACAACCAGATTGTGTTCTCTCTGAATACATTTGAATGGTGAATCTGTGTACATAAATACAGTTTTGAAACCTGCTTATTTCAGAACTCAGTGGGAGACCATTTTTATTTATCCGTATCTGTCCTGTTAAGTTTCACAATTCTATATGCAAACCCAGTAGAGTTACATGATTCTTTTGTTACTTTATTTGACAGTACTGTACCAAAATGATATGGTCATGCTTGGTAAGACACTGTCAGTGGTTTGTTGAAACCACTGAGTAGGAATACAGCAACAAACTGAAGCATTTCTTTAGAAATTTCAAAAGATCTATCTTGATCTTAGTGAAATGCCAGTTTACACCATTACATAGCAAAATATGTAACTGTGTTAACATACTAGTCTAGGCAAAACTTGTACTAGGTATCAACAATCCCTCACAAGCTGTAATTTCTGTCCCCATATTCACCTTTTGAGCTTACTGATGGCTAGCATCGTATTTATGACTAGATATAAATCAAAGGCACTTTATGACTGAGTAATGTCCCTTTTGCAAGAATGTTGTAAGCTAGTCTTCTGTAACCTGGTTAGCACTATGCACAAAGTAAGCAAATTCTCTTTTGTTTTGTTTTACCAGTTAGCAGATTATCATCCAGGTAAAGTGCAACAGTCTCAAAAACTTGCAATATGAAATACAAGGGTTCGGGGTGTCATTAAATGATAATCTGTATCTGTTGTACTTTTATTTGTGTTTTTTTGACTAGGTCAGTCCTACTAGGCCTGTGGCCTATTGTTAGTAAAGACTTAAGGTTGTATTCATACCTGTTAGTGGGGCGGGG
>NC_056747.1:960512625-960617625 GCF_019279795.1 Protopterus annectens
TGTCAAGGTTATGTGTGCAAGGTCACACTATCTGCCACAATTCCCCCTCACACACTGTTGCATGTAAACACACGTGGTAAGCATGTACATATACAGCTGCACCTTCGCTCTGACAAAGTCACTGTGTTTCCACACCACCTTACTCAGCATTGCTACTGCCAGCAGGCCCACAGCCTGCAGACACACAGACAGCTGGAACAGTACCAGAATACAGTATGTGACACTACAGTCAGTCAGCAGTATTAACAGCAATAATGCATCATGGCTAACAAGATACATAAACCTCGATGTGTACCAATAACTACTGCCAGCAGACAGCCCCTTACACAGCATGACATTGCTACACTGTACTATAGTCACCCTGTGCATCAGACCCATATGAATGTCTGTGCATGTAAGGTATGGATAACAGGGTTGTGGCACAGGTATCATCACATGCATAGGGTGTGGTTTTGGATTGCCAGAGGCCTAAGATGGGCCATATGGCTAACAATGTGTGTGCATGTGTCTGGAGGAGTGATGTTCAACTGGGCCATGCAGAGGAGCTGTGCGTGTCTGGTGGTGACTGGCCTGTGATAGGGATGTGTGAGGGTTTGTCTGCACACCATCAAGCAATGTGGATGCCCGACACAGTGCTATGTTGGACAGACATCAACCGTACATGGCAGGATGTATGGTTCACTGTCTCCCAGCTAGGATGTGGCAAGTGGTTCTGCTAGGAGTATCACTGGCACCGCTAGGCCCAAGGACAGATGCAGTACTACTCCCTGATGGTGATCGGTGTCTGCTGGATCCACATCCCTGATGGGAATGGCCAGAACAACGTGCCTATGGCCAGCTCCGGTGTTGTGTGGACAGCACCCACCCTTTGGTAGTGCTGTTGGCACTGCCACTATGGGACTGTGAATGTGCAGGGCCACATGAGCTCACAGTTGATCATGTTGCTGACCTATGTCCACCTGGCTGATGCCCTACTCCCACCACATGCTCAAGCAAAGACATTGCACGGTTGAGCAGTGACAATGTCTCACCCCACTGACTATCCATGACATTGGAAAGATGATGTATGGCATCACAAACGCCGTGGAGGTTGTCACACATGGCAGGCAGTGATGCATTCATGACCATGAGCATCTCTCTCATGTTGCAGTTGATACGCCCATGTGCCTCCATGACAGACAGTATAATGCATCTGGTGACACCTGCTGTGGAACTTCCAACAGGCGTTTGATGAGCAGCAGTCCTCTGTTAAGCACCCCTATCCATCTGCCTGTGTGTGACCTCGCCTGCTCCCTGCCTATGGCTGGTGTCTACACTTACACTCACTGTACCCAACACACTAGCCTATTCCATGCCACCACCCTTAACCTGTCCATCATCCGTGGCTGCTGGGGACTGGGTATGTGTGGGCATACTGACTGTGTGCAGGGACATGATGGTTGAAAGTGGGATACCAAACAATGGCATGGATTCAGGCACCAACAACCCCACCTGTGCCTCACTATGACCACAATCATCATGGGAGTTTGCTAAGACACTCACATCAGGTTGTGAGGGGGAGGGACACCAACCACTGTGTTCAGTTGTGAGGGGAAGACAACATATTTGAAATAATACCCTGCAGTATTATGTTTGCTGATACACACACACACACACACACACACACACACACACACACACACACAGACGCACACACACACACACACACACACACACACACACACACACACACACACACACACACACACACACACACACACACACACACACACGCTCCTGGTGCATTCTAGCACAGCAATGATACCTATGGGCCCTTCAGGGCCGACCTTCTGCTAGTTCTGCCTGCCGCAATCCATCTCTTTCACGGAAAATGTAAGGCCCAAAACAAAGGTTGACAAATCCTACTGTGTGATGGGCCTAGTAGCAGGATGGTAATTGTGGCCAAGACTAAGGCTATCGGAGTATGCATTACAGTGTTACCAAGTGCATATGTGCGTACTGTAAGAGATGACTCACTGGTATACAGACTGCACACAATGACAAGGTGTAATGATATGTGATGATAACTGATGAAGGGACAAGACTATACACCATTACTGCAGTACCTACCCAGGTCTGACTCACAGGGATTCATTCCAGACAACATGGCAGGACAGTCTGCAATACATACCAGAAACATGTAAAGTACTGGGTGCATAGCCTCATAAGATGATACCAGGCTATTGGCCCTGATGCCCTCATAAGCCTAGCCAAGACATTTGCCCATGTCCCTCCCAAGCCAGCACCTGTTTCCCCTGTCCAGCTGGTACACCTGCGGGATCCCAGGGGTGTTCCATCCATTTCCCATGCAGTTGTCCAGCATCATCCTCAAGAGGGCTATAGACGTACTTTGTTAGACATGGGGAGGGAGTGTATTTTACAGGCAGTGTATTGTGTGTGACACTACACTATCCCGCCAACAAGTACTATACATGTCACAGACCAGGTGAGTACCCTGCGTGTGTGATGCATGAGTTGGCTTTGTCTTACAGATATGCAGAAATGCCATTGATGCTGGTTTGGAAATGGCCTTGTATTCCATGACACGGAGTACCGGGACAGGGCTTTCAGCCTACCTGTACTGGATAGGTGATACAGACCCTGGAGTTGCCTGGTCAGGAACCTCTGTGGTCTCTGCAACTGCTGCATTTGCTTGGCAAGGTACATGCCAAAGGAGACATTGTACTTGGTAATGCATCTGATAAGGGTGGAGTACAGGGATATTGTGGCGTCCTGGTTCCTGGATGGCATACCCGTATTTGTGAAGTGGGCCATGTAGACGGCCTTCCATACAATGGTGCCCACATGGTGGGAAACTATCAGGACGCTACCAACCTTAGTGCACAAGTCACTTCACACCTGATTGCATGCTCAGTACATTATTACTGTCATGATTAGTGTGCATGACATCTGCCACAGCAGGGAGAATGATGCCTCTCCTGGCATTCAGTATGCGAAAATGTTTCTTTCACCAGTCATTAATTGGGTGACAGCCTCTTAGGGGATGCTCACATCAGTAGGAGAATGTAAGACAGTAGCCAGCTTGCAAGCATCTGTACACCTGGTCAGCCACAGACCACTGCTTTTGTCCTATACATCAGATACGTATATCTCAAACAGTAGAGGCACCAGACCGATCCTTGGAGTACACCGCTTTAGAAGACTCTACTACTGTAGGTGGGTTCCACTACATTGACTGAGTGGGTACTATCATTGGGCTAGTTAGCTACCCATCTGGAAACATACAGGTTGATGCCTAGCTATGTAGGCGTATGTATCTTGGCCACCTGGGGATTATTGTCAGGGAATTGGGTTAGGTGAAGGTAGGCATTGGTCACCATCTTCCCCTCGTCCTTGTGTTTGTTGACCACTTCAGAGAGGTCGAACAAGTTTAACAGGCCTGATCTCCCTTTGACAGTATCATGCTGTGTTGTCTCAGGGATTTAGATGTTACCACTGTCCCTGTTCATAATGTCCTTGATATTGCCTTCCGTGCCCTTGCAGAGCAGGCTAGTTAGGCTGATGTGCATATGATTGGCTTGGTCGGTGGATTTCTCCACCTTTGTGTATAGGGATGACAGTGACTGTCCTTTGTGCAGATGGGATGACAGTGGTGCTCAGGCTTTGAATGACAACAGTGCTGAATGTATCTGAGAGCCCATGCCTGTGTTCATGTAGGATGCAGCCAGAGATGGTATCAGGCCTATGGAGACTTCTGTGTGTTGCCTTTGAGAGGGCATTATGGACCTGATTCCTGATGATGATGAGGGGAGGGGGCAAGTGCTGTGCATGCACATGTGTACCAATGGGAGGACAGGGGGGTTATGTTTACACTTCACCTGTCTGCAGCCGGTTGCCTATATCTATGCCATATGCATTTGTGGTGGTGTTGACCACCACTACAGAGCAGATTTGTGTGTTGCCTCTGGGATTGCAGACATAAGTGTGGAAGGCCTAGTGGGTGGCCTTGGTCGATGTGTCCAATTTGCACTCAAAGATAGCCTTAGGGTAATTCACCTTTGACCTTATTTGCTTGTGCAGACCAAGGTGACATTGCTTACAATAAGGCACCTATTCCTTCTTGGCCCTGTCCAGCAATTATATCCACCTATTATGGTATATGTTTATTGC
Organism: Protopterus annectens; assembly: GCF_019279795.1. Lineage (NCBI taxonomy): Eukaryota > Metazoa > Chordata > Ceratodontiformes > Protopteridae > Protopterus > Protopterus annectens. The sequence goes on from NC_056747.1 coordinate 960,516,796, forward strand.
TGCTGTCCACCATGGATGTTTACCCTACCTTGAGGGAGATGACGTTGTCCTGTCAGGTATTGCTGAGTCCATACAGCTATGTAGGTGCCTACATAATATTGTGGTGTGGTCCTGGACACTACTGCTACTTCCAACTGATGGGACGTTGACTGTGAAGCTACTTCTACCTGCTGTGAGGGATTTATAGTAATTTGTGTAAAGTTAATTTTGTTTTACCATGATGGGGGGGTGCAGGGAGTATGGTGACCTGAACAGTGATGGCTATGTAGTCAGATCATACCAAGGGAGATGACACTGTAGGAGTGCTACAGTGGCTACTCATGTTGGTCAGGACCAGGTACAGGATATTTCCACCTGTCACAGGAGTGTTGACAGGCTGATCCACAGCATTGCCTCTAACAAAGCCGAGGAATCTTTGTGCATCCATGTTCAGGTGGCATAGGTCATGCACACTATGGTTGGATAATTGAAGTCACCCAGGAGCAGAGTAGATGATTGAATCCTGACAGATTTCAGCAAGTCCCAATAGGTGTGGTGGGTGTCCATAGTCATGGCTGGAGGCCTGTAGCTAGCTATGATTTGAGAAGGTGTTTTGGCAACTAACTGCACTCGGGATGTCTCGCATGTGCCATATTGTTTGGCCAGCCTGGAGGTGTGTATGTGTACGATAATGTTCAGCACTCCACCTCCTGTGGCTTTGCAGCCCTCCATTCGGAGTCTACATGTATGAGGGGATGATTTACGTAACCTGGCAAGGTTATTGTGCTCACCACAGCTACAAAGCAGGTGTCAGTGACTGCACACATGTCGGCGTCCTACAGGACAAGGTACGCTTGCACTGCCATGGGTGTCATGCTAAGACACCTAGCTCCTGTTAGAGTAAGACATCTGCACAAAGGTACACATCACTGGTGGGCAAAGGCTGGAAAATAGTGACATTTTACGAATCTAGCTGAAACACAGGATATGACATCTGACAATCAAATGTATGCTATTATGTTATGACGTCAGTCTTTAATGGATTGCCAGTGATGTGCCAGACAATACACAACTGCATGAGGCACTGACTACAAATATGATGCACACATGTGGTCAGTCTGCAAAACCCTGGACATTTGTCAGGTATGGGCTCAGTATATCACATACGGTTCAACACACACTTCTGCACCTGTTGTGTACTATGCACATACCCTATGTAAGTCTCTTACATTTATATGACAGGCATATGTAGTAGCATTCACAGGTGACATATGAATATTTACAATGTCCCAGGTAGCTGGCCTAGCACTGTCACACTCAGTATTGGACAATAGACACTCCAGTAGTAGTCATACATGAGCTGACCTTTGCTGAGTTGACGCGGGGCCAGAGATGTGATCCATGTCAGTGCAGACATGGCAAGCAGGAACGGCCATAGGTGCCAGACAGCAGCATGGGAGTCCAGCAAGTCTTGTCGCGACCTAGTGTTTAATGTCATATTTGACATTACCGCATCCCCCTTCTGCACTACATTACAAGCTTACGTGATTGACATATCTGTTACAGTTCTGAAAAGTTTCCTTAGAGTACTGCAAATGGTTAGGTTTGTGTAGTCGCAGTCTGTCTTTGTGTAGATGGGTTCAGACCTGTGTTGCATAGGCAGCAGGTTACCTTCTGTAGGTAATGCACATGAGCAGGTGATGGCCTGTGCACAAATCGGTGTCTTCCACTTGCTACTTGCATCCAGAGTAGCTGTGTTGTCTTTCCATTAGCCAATGCCATAGCAACACAGTGCTATAAGTAAGTTCTTCATGTGGGCCTTGCCCCTTTTCCTTGCCTGTGTGGGGGACATTATGGAGGTGTGGGGGCTTTAGCTTCGCAGACAGTAGGAGAAAATACCTCTCAGGACAAGACATGTGGAGACAGACCAACAACATGGGGGACAAGGCTCCAGACATGGGTACAGATTGTAAGTATGTATAGGTGTTATACACACAGAGGATTACTAGAGTAACAGGGTTTGTCTGGACATGCATTTTCTGTGTAATTTGACGTCTGACAGTGATATGTCTCTGACATACCTCTCAACTGTCCAGATGTCCACAGACTACCCAGAGGTTTGCCTGTTATGTGTGGTCTATTCCTCAGACAACGTCTGTTTTTATGAAATTTGTAGGATAATGTGAGAACTGTAGTCAGTAAATGTTGACATCCATTAGTATTTCAGACATCATATCCTTCAGGGATGTTATATTACAACAAACCCTGTAAAACCTGCAACTGTTTTAGTTTGTAACACCATTATGTGAGATATATCACTCTTTCTGCCCCTACTGTCCCCCAAGTGTCATGCTTTGTCCAGATGTCTAGCAGTAAGAGGTTCAGAGGTATGGTATGTCATTATTTAGTGACTGCACTCCTGGTATCATCCCAGGGACTTAGACTCCTGGAAGTGCTATGTGGCAGTGGCCATAAATATGGTCCCACACCCTGGACATCCTGTGGAAATTTGTACAGTTGAGAGTTGTGTATGTCTGGTCAATGTTAACAGACTGCCAAGATTGTGTAGCAGTGTTATGTGTAAATGTTTGTTGGACTGAGTAGGGAGAGTAGCAGATGTCAGTGTCATAGATCCTTTTCTGTTCTGCTGCTACAATTTTTTAGTGGTCTATCAGGTGTATATATTTGTAGAGGCAGACTGGGAAATGTCCTGTAACACCACAGGATTCCCAGTAGACTGTGAGTTGGGCCAGTATATGTTGGTGTAGTGTGTAACTGGCAATGAGGATATGTTTGTTCAAACAGTCGTACTCTACATTTCATTTGGGGTACTGGTATGTTGCTGTGACTGTGGAGCAGTTGGTTGGGGGTGGACATTTTTGCACCAATATCTGCTTTTCCCTATGGTTCCATCCCTGTAGTGCATGATATATTTGGAGAAAACATGGGTAATTCCCCAGAGCTGATTTGGGATAGTGTCATGTTGCTCTTATTGTGGTTCAAAAGGAGCTGGGTGAAATGGTTGACAGCTCTCAATGTTTTTTCACTTCTGTTACATGACTGCAGTCATACCTCTCCACTGTCCAGATGTCTGGACACTGTTCAGATGCGTGGCCCATATGTTCCCCATAACAATTGTGGGTTTCTGACAATTCACTGGGATGATGTGAGCATTGGCATCAGTATGTAATGACATTCATTTGTGTTTCAGACCTGGAATCTATCAGGAATTATATGTTAAATCAAACAATGGTACTCTAGCAGACTTCTACACATATAACAGCCATATTTCAAAGTTGTCGCTATTGTTCACCCTTTATCCCCCCTACTTTGTCAGGCTTTTTGCAGATGTCTTGCAGTAAGAGGTTGGTTATCTATCTATCTATCTATATATATATATATATATATATATATATATATATATGTATGTATAAATATGTATTTGTATTTATATATGTATATAAGAGTACTATGGATATATATTTTCTCTTATGTTAAATGTAGAGATACATTGATGTGATTGTGGTGCACAGGGTCCTGGGTTCAAGACTTGGAAGTGATGACTTTTTTTATTATTGCTAAATAACCAGACTGCATGATATATTTGTAAACGCATTACAGATTTGCATAGCTCAGATGGTGTAGTGGTACAGTGCTGTGATTGTAGTGCACAGCATAGGTTCATAGGTAGATACTAGGCTATCAGCCCTAGGGCTTATACATGCCTAGCCAAAAAGGTACCCTGGCTTTCGCCACCCAAGAAAATTATTTTCCTGTGCCCCTGTTGAGCAGAGCCACAAGAGGTGATCCCCAGGGTAAATTTCCTATTTCCCATCCAGTCATCAAGATTTTTCTTGAAGAGTGCTAATGAGGAGCTTTGTTTGATATAGATAGGTAGTTTGTTCCCGAGTATGGGAAGTCTCTGGGACAGGAATCTATCCCTCCAGCATGTTCTGTTTATTGCGGTGACAAGGTTTAGGTCCCTAGAGCGTGTAGCTCTGAGGGATTGGGATTTCTTTAAGTGGAGTATGTCCAACAGCTCTGGGTTTGACATAGCTTTGTGTGTTAGGCAGAGATCGCCTCTGAGTAGGCGATATGCGACGGAGTAAAGCTGGAGTTTTTGAGATGGTCTGCATAGGGCATCTGTTTGAGGCCAGTAATCCTCTTTGTGAGGTATTTCTGCTGTCTTTCCAGTTGTTGTAGATGTCTTGTGAGGTACATACCAAAAGGGGCATTGTACTCTATAATGGGTCTAATGAGTGATGAGTAGAGGGGAACAATGACCTCTTTTTTCCTGGATGAGAAACCTTTTGTGATGAGGTGTGCCATGTAGAAGGATTTCCTGACTACTGTGGCGATGTGATTTTCAAAGGAGAGACTACTGTCCACCTGTGTCCCAAGGTCTCTTATCATACTTTCGGTGTTAAGTAGACTACCACCTATGTGGTAGCTCATGGGTACAGAGTTTTTATCAAAGGGGATGACAATGCACTTTCTGGCATTGAGCTTGAGGCCATGGCTTTGACACGAGGTATCTGGCTCAGTGAGGCATCCTGGGTTTGAGACTTGGCAGGGCTGATTATTTTGTTGCTGGGCAGAACAAGGGCACATGGAGAAAGAGTGATTATGGTACTTTTAAGCAGTTGTAAGCGGGTTTGCATGGTTTTGTGTGGAGCTAAGTGATGCTAACAAATGGTTAAGCCCTTTCAGCTTCACTTAGCACCACTTACTCATGCTTACACCCACACTAATTTTAATTTAAGGAAAGAAAAAAGGGTGATAGGAAAGTGGTGAAATGGGGGCAAGCAGGGGGTAAAACATTAGGAAAACCAGCTAGGGATGTGCAGGATGGGTGTAGGAAAGAAAGGACCATAGCTCTACATTTCTTCTGCAGCAATAGCTGTGAATAATGTGTAGAATTTGGAATTTACAGCCTCACACCCCAGAGGGAGGGGGGTTAGGGACAGACGTTTGTAGCATAATTTGTGGGTATTGAATAATTTCACTGTACATGGGGACAAAATGTAGAGCTATGTATGGGGCAATGATTTTTTTGTGGGACAGATGCCCTTTTTTTTGAGGTAAGAGTGGGATGTTGGGGAAGGGCTGTAGGTATGTTTGTGGAGGTAGGTTGGGTAGGATAGGTAGCATTTGCAGACAAGAAACACAAGACAGCTGACAGGGGCAGTATATGACACATGAGGGGGGTAAACACCTTGGACAGGAAGGGTGGTTGGGAATCAGAGGTCCATAAGCCCCCAAATGGATACAGTGGGAATGAGGTCCCCACCCATGGGCAGTCAACACTGCGCCTTCATGGCCCGGAAGGTGGCTGTGCTGGGGGCTGGACAAGAGGGGCGGCCTGCCCCTCAAGGTGTGCCAGGCGGCCCTCCATCTGGCACAGCTGCCCAACCAACTCTGAACGGATGATGCTGCACATCATACCCCAGAACTGTCGGCGGGTGATGGGCTCCTCTCCATGCCTGAGCCCAGGGGGGATGGGCCCCATCCCCTGAGGTGGCTCCACTTGAAGGTGGTGCAGAACCAGCAGAGGAGAATGTTCCGGGTTGGGTCCTAGATGTGCTGGGGCCTGGTGCCATGGCCAGATAGGGTGGGACAGGCGGATCCACCGGAATCTGCCTTCCCAAACATGCTATGGTTTTGTGGTTTTCCAAGATATTTTGGTTAGTCATGAACAACATATTTCAAAATTAGTTATAACAGCATGCGTGGGTGTTCCCATTAACCCAAACTGACAGATTTGAAACAGTTCTATAGCAAACAGAACACATGCATGAATGCAACAACAGTAAGCATTTTAATAGCATGCAAGTTACATTAATGGCAACAGGCCACCCATATTGATATTCGAACAAGGTATGTTAATATGCAACCAATGAAATATATGAACAATAATAGAACACACGTCCCAACAATAGGTTTTGAGAACAACATACCCGTAGTATATGGATAATAATTATTGATGCAGATGATGGGTGGGGGGAGAGAATGAAAGGTTCATCAAGAACTGTATTAGCTTCTATTTTTCACAACAGTGCTGCTCAATACTCTACAATTCTGCCCTCACTTTACATCTACCTATGGCCTATAGCTTCTGTGGCACATGCATACCTCTTAGACTGTCAACCTGTAATGGTATGGGGCAGACTGGGTACACTGTGGCTGCTTTACTGGAGGGGGCTTGTACATGTCAGGGTTACATACTTGACAAATAAGGGGTACCTTGCAGTGATGTTGTGTGAGTCTGCTACTAGCATAGTTCACCTGAATTCCTATCTTTGTCCAAGGTGACTGGCAGTATTGACCACTATCCGTAACAGCGTGACACTTGAAAGACATGTATCGAGGAGAGGGCATGATGTATGTACCTATCCTGCTGTTATTTGCAGGTATATGGGGTTGGACAGTGGAACAGTTGTACAAGGCTTATTAGTATACCCTTTATACAGCTACTACACACATTACTTTACCTGTAAGACCTGTGGAGAAAATATATGTTCACACTTTCTGAATGTTTCTACAACTATTCAGGTGTATTAATACACCCTTCATACAGCTAATATACACACTTCTTTACCTGTAAGAGCTGTGGACGAAATCTCTGTTAACACTTTCTGACTATTCTTATACATGTTCTGATGTATTAGTATACCCTTCATACAGCTACTACACACATTTCTTTACTTGTGAGACCTGTGGGGGAAATAACTTTTAACACATTCTGACTGTTTCTACAAATCTTCAGGGTTTCTATTGTGTATATATGCACACATCTCAGTACCACTCCCTGGATTTGAACCATGTCTGGGTATGCTAAAATGAACAACAATGTTATTCATCACACTGAGCTACTGGGGAACTGCTGTTTCTTTCTTGACTGATTTTTGAATAATAGCCTCTGGGTTGGGCAGTCTGACATTGTAATCCTGACATTCATGCATGGCAGATAGTTATTGTACCGTGTATTACTCCTTTGAATTAATACAATCTGGAAAGCAAAGGTTAACACAAGACTGTAATGCATATTAGCTATTTCTCAGAACAGCCTCAGTTATTTCATGTTGTCAACGACATATTTGCTATAAAGAACCTGTACACATTATATTTCTACAACAACATACCAGAGTACACACAACAGTTTGTTGTATATTTTTAGTACGGTGAAATGACACTTTTATTAATGAACATCCTGTGGATAAGTGTTAGTGTGACAAACGTGTTTTATTCATTAGACACATTACACAATATACCTACTGGCAGTAAACAATGTACTCCTTCTACTTTATAGCACTGTATACTGCAAAATAGATATGTACTCACCAGCCTGTTGGCGCATCCATGTGAGTCTATTTGCATAAGCCTCAATGTCCATAGCTCTCTCTGCTGCAGGTGTAGGGGTAAGAAAAACATTATGCATACCTGACTATAACATACTCAGGCTATAATTTGGTACAGCTATATCTGGGATACTTATAAACTACTGGAGCATGCTGGTTCTGAGCATCATGGATCCATTGGGCCACAAGCTTCCCCTTCCTATGCTTTAGGTTGGCATAATGATGCTGTACCTGCTCACCAGTTTGAGGAATTCTAGTGGTACTGGTGAGGTCACATGCCAGATGGTCCCAGGCCTCCACTTTGTACTGAGAGCCCTGGTACTGGCCCTGCAGCAGTCTGTCATCATGGTGTTCTATGAGGAGTTCAGCCATGACTCTGGACTCCAAGATACCCCAGCACTATGCTCAAAAGCCCACTCCCTCTCCAGTGCCAGACATGTTCCTGCAGAGATCAAACTAAACAGGTTATGGCTGTATTCCCACCTGCATGGTTTAAATAAGGCCATATTCCCGCCCTTTCTCATCATTGGACCATTTTGAAAATGCTAAGCTCAGCTAAGCAGTGTGCAAACCCGCTAAGCTGGGTTGAACAGTGCTTAAAATGTTAATTGCTGAGCATTGCTTACTAGTGTGCAAATCTGTCTAGCTGAGCTGACTGCTGCTTAGCATTCACATTTAAGCAATGCTTACACCGGCTAAGCATAGCTGAACACTGCTAATAATTACTCACTTTTCCTTTTAGAAAACTATCAGGATAATAACCTACTTAATCATTACTGACATATTAGAAAGTGTATATGATTTACTTTACGTGACATCTGTCTATGTGCTTTCATTACATTACCATGGGGTGTGACTATATTGTAAGGGACACTTATGTATACATGGGTGATTTCCCATGTTATATGAACTCATACTTACATTTTAGACCAGCTACACTACCCTGGTTGACAAATGTCAATTACTACATAATTTAAAATTAAATTAATAATTTTAACCCTGCTTGCCCATGTAAAAATAAAGTGGCTGTTTTGGTACTCAAACCATAAATGCCTGCATACAAAGCCAGGACTATAACCACTGCACTAAGTTGGCATGAGGATTTCAGCTGTACATTTTTACTTATCTCCTATGGGAAGTTTAAGCAATGCTGGGCAGAGGGCCATAACATGCACACTCGCTCAGCTACGCTTAAACATACCTTAGAATTAAAAAAAAGAAATGTTCATAAACTCACTTTATTTATGTGTAACTGTACTCCTTGTCAGTCACAGTACGGGTAATTGTAAAAGGATACATAGGGACAGATTTTAGTTATTGCTCTTACAAACTTAGGAAGTGTGACTGTGGTTTTCTAGAAGATCACTGGCAAATCACTTGGGGTTTAAGTCTGCACATACTGACAGACATTTGGGTTTCAGAATTCATACCCTTCAGGACATCTGTGCTAATGCAACCCTTTTATTCTGTTGGCTTTCCAGGTTTGTCAATACAATACATAAAATGTGTCCCGTTGTCCCTCCGTTATTTATGGCTTTGTACAGCTGTATTGTTCTAGGAGGTTAAGAAGTATGTCAGGCAGGCATCTGGGCATTCTGTAGAAACCTGTACAGTTGATGGCTATGGCCGTACGGCACTTTCACATGGCAGACATTTGTGTTTCAGTCTTCATACCCTGCAGGAAGTCCGTGCTACTACGAACCTTTTATTCTATCAGCTTTCTGGGTTTGTCAGTGCAATATTTGATGTGTGTCCCTATTTTTGTGCATTTGTCCCCCCATTATTTGTGGCTTTCTACAGCTTTATTGCTCTAGGAGGTTGAGAAGTATGTGAGGCAGGCATCTGGGCATTCTGCAGAAACCTGTACAGTTGATGGCTATGGCTGTACGGAACTTTCACATGGCAGACATTTGTGTTTCAGTCTTCATACCCTGCAGGTGGTCCGTGCTACTGAAAACCTTTTATTCTATCAGCTTTCTGGGTTTGTCAGTGCAATATTTGATGTGTGTCCCTATTTTTGTGCCTTTGTCCCCCCATTATTTATGGCTTTGTACAGCTTTCTTGCTGTAGGAGGTTGAGAAGTATGCAAGGCAGGCATCTGGGCATTCCGCAGAAACGTGTACAGTTGATGGCTATGGCCGTACAGCACTTTTACAATGCAAGGGGTGAGTGACAGAACCTGTCACACACCCCCTGCATTGTTTCTTGCTCCCCTGGCTATTTCAGTGTCCGCAAACACTGAAATATTTATTTTATTTCATTGCATTGTCCGTGGACACTGAAATACTTTCAAAAAAGTGGCGTACGGCACTTTCTGAGTGCAGCGGGCATGTTAGATGTGCGTGCACTGCTTAGACATGTCCCCTGCACTCAGTGTCTGAATAGCTGTAACAGTAATGCACTTTCATGAATATGCAAGGCGCGCTACTGCTACAGATGCACTTGCATGGGTACAGTCCTCTCCTTGTCAGAATAAAACTATTCAGACACAGAGTTTACTGAATCCCGGGGAAATGTTTTTACACAGTTCTGGATTTGAACTCTCACTCCAATGAACCTTTATAACACAGTAAGGCTGTCTTATCCTTATTTGCCACACAAACAGCTTTTTTCTTTGCCACATAAACAGTTTTTTTTCTTTTTTTGGAGAGAGAGCTCTCTCTATATATATATCTATCTATATATATATATATATATATATATATATATATATATATATATATATATAGGTGTCATCGCTAAGAGTCAGTGCTCAGAAGAGCGAACACTCTTGAGAATTCACACTTTCTGTTTTTCTGCCTGTTGGCAGTTCTATGTGCAATATTGTGGTACAGCAGGGTTTGAAATTTGCCTTTTCCCTCTGTTGTGTAGTCTCAGAGTTGATATATGCATTTAGCAGGAAGTGTCCGGGGAGCAGGATGCCTTTCTCTTCCTGCATACAATACTGTGTTTTTTCAACATTTTTATATTCAATATAAAAAGGGCAATCTTTTTTTTCTATGCTGTTTTGAGCATTTGTTCATTCCGTAGGAAACACACATGCACACACACGCACACACACTGTCACACACACGTGCGGGTGTGTTATCTCATACCCAGGACACCTATCCAATAAGCTTCTTATCTTGGATTATTTTCTCTGCCTTTCATTTTTTGATTGCTGGGACAGGCTGAGGGTCCCATATAACCCTGAATTGGACTGAGTGGATAATCAGACAATGAATGAGTGAGTGAGTGAGTGAGTGGGTGAGTGGGTGAGTGAGTGAGTGAGTGAGTGAGTGAGTGAGTGAGTGAGTGAGTGAGTGAGTGAGTGGGTGGGTGAGTGAGTGAGTGAGTGAGTGAGTGAGTGAGTGAGTGAGTGAGTGAGTGAGTGAATAACTCTACATCAGTGTTTTTCCCCTTCTTGAAAACCCTGCTCCTTTAACTCTATTAGTAACAGTTTCCTGTGATACAAAAATGTTATTGTACAGGTAGTTATGCGTATAGAGTCCTAATAGTTTCACCTTGTAGTTCTAGGTTTGACTCCTTACAAGCTTTATTACTGTATGCAAGTAATTTAACTAAACCTATGCACCTGGGTCATCTCTGAAAAGTAGTTATGCCTAGTGGATCTTATTTTAGTCAGTAAATAAACAAGATAATTAAATAAAAGGGAAAAGGATGCATTTAATTGAGACCAATGACCGGATTTTCACTGACTGGATCCCAGGTGCTTTATACTGAGTATTTTTGGTAGTCATGAGTCCTGTTAGTTGAACAGCACTGTTTTTTTTTATTTTACTGGGTGAAAAAGAGATTGTGAAAGCACAGAGTACAGAAAGCAATTGACATAATACAATACCAGCCATTTCCTTTTCCTCATGTGTGTACAGTCTTAGATTTAATAAATATAAACAGCCTGGGTGTGTGCCCCTTCCTTCAAAAATTACTGCTTGGGTCTTTACAGTTTTACTATTTAAGGTGATATGTGTGTGGCTGCTGATAAGGGAGGGATTATGATGTGTGGGATTGTTTTGTGGAAAGTCAGTAGGTAGGCCTTTGATATGTGTGGTGATTTGGTTGGATTTTTATGATGTGTAGAAAAACAGCTTGAATTTTCTTCCTTAACTATCAGTGATCCAAACAAAAATTGTTTGTGACAGGGATCTGTGCTTCATCATTTCTGTTAGGGTCATGCTTCAGCCTTAGGTCAGACTTTTGGCATAACTGAGTCTGGAAAGTACACATGCTTTGCCATGTTTTTGATATAATACTGGCTATATGCTCAGAACAGGGCCCTGTTATCTGCTCTCTTAACCCCAACTCACTCATAATCTTTTACCACTAATGCTATTGCCAAAAAGTTTTATTTGATTATTAAGCATGTTCAATCACATAGGGAAACAGTTAAATGAACACAACCATGCATTTATTTAATTTAACCAAATGAATTAATTAAAGCATTTTCTGGAGATATGCACAATGTAAATTTTTTTAGGGTGTCCCAGTTAAGATACATGTACAAACCTAACTGCATTGCCAGTATCTGCTGTTTTACCACTGTATTCTGCATGTCCTCTCCTCTAATCTCCTCAATTCCCTTACCAGTCTTCCTTTTTACTACTGGAGGGGGGAGCTGTACCCTTCTACTTCATATAGGGAGAAATGATTTAAAGCAAAATATTGTCTGGAGGTAAGTCCCCATTGTTTTCCATGCTGCTGAATCTCCTTTCAGAGCTGTTGTTACCTCACACCCAGGACATCTATCCAATGAAAAACTCTTCCCTGTGAGTCGCTCTCTGTTCCCTGGTGAATGTCATGTTGTCCCCCAAGGACATTTTGTTAACCCTTTGATAAAAGAATGCCCCACTAGCCAGACCTTCTTTCTTGGTACTGAATAGGTTGAAAAACAGAAACAGAAGTTAAAGCAAATAACCATGCACATATGATTTACAAATGTTAGATTTCCATTAGCCCATTATGATGATGCCCACCAATGATACCCCTTCCCAGAAATATTATACTACCCGCCACTAATAAGAATGTGCTCAGAGGAGATGAATGCACCCTATACTTACTGGCATCTATATAAGAGATCTGTATTTAAAGTTCATGAAATTAGTGTTGTTTCACTGTTTGATGTCAGCCAAAAGTGCTTTTCGCAACACCTGCAATGTGCCCAGTAATGACTCTTTCTGTAATTCATATGGAGTTACATGTATTGGTAGCATTTCTAAATATGATTGTAGACTCTTTTTTTATAAGACCCATTGCTCCTACTGCTGTTGGAACTATCTGGGTATCTTTCTTCCCCATTGCTCTAATTTCTGCTTTCAAATCCTGATATTTTATGACTTTGTGTCTCTCTGTGCACAGGACACTGTAGTCACTGGGTGTGCCAATTTCAATGATCAATGTTACTTTTGCGTTCTTTTCTTGGACCACTACATCCAGTTTTCCAGCATCTATCTTCTGAACTGTTGGTAATGGATGATCCCATGTGATGTAAACATCATCATTTCCTATGATGCTTTGTGGCTCATGTTTCCACTGTTTTTCAGCCACTTCAATACCATAATGTTTGCACAATCCCCAGTGCAACAGTCTTGCCACATTATTATGCATTTCAGTATACAGTCCTTCTACCATTAGTAGGTTGCAACCAGCAATGAGGCATGCAACTGTTTCCAATTCTGTTTTGCAAATCCTACATTTGTCTGTTTCTCCCACATGTTCTATGGACTTTGTAAACCAACATGTATGTAGCCCACTATCTTGGGCCACCAATATTAACCTTTCATCTCTTGGTTTAAATTCCCCTCTCCTTAACCATTCCTGCTTTTGTTCCTGATCAATATGAGGCTCTTCCAGAAGTTTTCTATACTTGCAACTATGTTTATGCTTTCTCCCACATTTCTTGCCTTCTCATTTGGTCCTTCACCTTATATTCTTTCTTTTGTTTTTTGGGAGATTCAGTTGCTGCCTGATTTTTATCTACTTCTGGTTTGATTTCCATTCCTGCTTGATGCCGATATGCCTCTGCTAGATTAAGCAGAGAAGTCATCTTAGATTTATTCTCCTCATGTTTCAAAACTTTCACTATTGAGTCTTATGAGGTGGTCTATATTATATCAATGAATGTTTAGGCTATCGAACACCTAAACGTCGACCCCTAAATGTCAAAAGCTACAAACTTCGAATGGCCAATTACACAAATTTTTTTGCAGAGTAAAAATTCATTTGGCCAGTGGAAAATAAAACATACTTTCAAGCCCTAATCAAGTGGGTGGCTTCACCCCCTCACCCCCCAATGTGGGGGGCTGTGCCCCCCTCACCTCCCCTAAATAAAAATACCAACTCTGAGATCGCTCTACATCAGGGAAAGGGGCAAATTCCTGATGACAGAAAAGCAAATTGCATAATTTGCCGTTCGAGCTTTGTAGCTTTAGAAATTTAGGGGTCGACGTTTAGGTGTTCAGCAACCTAAACATTCACTGTTGTAATATCGACCCTTGTGAGGTCAGCAGATATGTGTGGAGTCCCACAATTGCAGATCTATACATGTAATCAATTTCAAGGAGGTCCATCCCTCCTTCAGAATGGGAAATATATATTCTTAGTATGCACTGATTGTTTTAAATCATTTGGTGAGCATGAAGCATCCTTCTTGTTTTCCTATCTAATCTATCCAGCACCTTTTGGGGCCAGTCATTGACTCCAAAACTTTAGGTTAGGACAGGAAGAGGAATTTGATTTATAGCTTGGATTTTGTTCCTAGATGTCAATGCTGTTTTCAGGATTAATTTAAGTATTCTGAAGTACTCCTTACTAAGTTTTATTCACATTTGTTCATGTTTTATTGTTGATCCTTCATCAATTCTCAAATATTTATACACTCCCTCTTGCTCAAGTTCTTTTATATGACATTCTTGTCCCAAACTGATGTTTTCTTGGTGCTGCAGCTTTCCTGCTTTAAATGTTGCTTTTGCACATTTATCAAGGCCAAATTACATTCTTATGTAATCTGAAGAAGTTTTGGCTACTAGCAGTTGTGCTTTCAGTTCCTCATCTGATGAGGTGTACAGTTTCAAATCATTGACAAAGAGAATATGAGAAGTCTTTGCACATTGTTGTTTTCCAGGAGCCAAATTATAGCCATGACCTAAGCTAAGTAGATAGCTTAATGGGTTAAGGGCAAGGCAGAATAGCAGCGGTGACAGAGAGTCACCCTGGAATATTCCCCTTTGAATTTTTATCCCTGGAGTAATAGGTTGTCCTTTATCATGGCTTAATTGCAAAGTGGTCTGCCACTGTTTCATGGTCATTGTAATGTAGTCAATCAGTGTAGGATGTATCTTATACATTTTTAAGCACTCTTTTATCTATGAATGTGGGATACTATCATATGCTTTTTATAGTCATATAAAGTCATATAAGTAGTGCCATACTTAGATTCTTCCCCTTTTTACAGTTGTCTACTATGACTTTATTTAACAGCAAATGATCCTGTGTTTCATACGATTTTCTTTTATTGCCCTTTTGTTCTACTGCCATAATTGAGTTTTCTTCTAAATGACTATAAACTCTGTCGGCATCAATTCCAGTGTATAGTTTATACGTCGTTGGAAGGCAAATTATTGGTCTATAATTCTTAGGGTAGCTTGCAGGTTCACTCAAGTAGGAGCATTGTTTTTCCTGTTATTAGCTAGGTTGATGTCTGTTTGGAGTGCACATACAAATAATTCTTACTCATGGCTAAATCTTTGTGCAAAGATGTTAATACTTTTAACCAGAAGTTAGTTACTGCATCTGGGCATGGGTTTTTCAATTAGAGGCTTTTCTTAACTTTGTTTCGATCTCTCTGGTTGTTACTTCATCCCGTTTCATATCCTGTGCCTTTAAACTTCTTATTCTTTTTGTTGCTTCTATCCAGTTAGCATATTTGTTATGTTCCACAGGATCTTCATAGATACTTCTCCAAAATGTATCTATCTCATCTTTTTTGGGTAGTCTTTCAATTCCTTTTAACTTATTTCCCAATTCTCTGTAAAACTTTTTTTGGGTCATCATTAAATTGCTTATTTTGTACTTTTCCTTTATATTTGTCTATGTATCTTCTAAGTTTTTCCACCTGTGCTGAGATTTTTAGTTTATAATTTGAGATAGTGCATGATAGATCATGATCTATTCTAATACTGCACATTGCTTTTATCACATCTGTCTTTCTGAGTATTTTTGTTGATCTGTTCCCTCTTCTATACTCTTGTAATAGTGACACTTCTTGTCTTAGTTGCTTTGTTATCTTGTTTCTCTCCCTGAGTTATCTGATGTTGTAGAAACCAGGATATTATGTCCCTTTGCTCTCCTGACTGGCAGTCCAGGCATATACACTGTCTTTTTGACTTGTGGTCCATTTTCAGCCTTGCTAGATGCACATGTACCCCTATCTTTTCTTACAAGTAAAAGTGTGGTTCACCACATTGCCTTACTCTGCTGTATGAATTCTGAAGCTCAGAATGCCCCACATGTTGCTGTTAAAAATGTATGAACAGTATTTTATACTCTAGGGAAAACCTTGAGCAACATCTCCCATCATCTCTTCAGGATGTTGGCCATCTCTTGCTGTTTCAATTGGGCACTGTCTCACCAAACCCTGTGATATCATCCTTACCTGACATGCATGGGCATGGTTCTCCAGAACCATGTTTTATTAAAGCAGCTGGTGGCAGTTCTGTGGCATTTACCCCAGTTCATTCATTACAAGTATGTATGTGGGGAGAGCCAGCTCATTGGCCTCTCTAGGACAGGTCCTCTTTTAACAAAGTGATGTTTATTGAGCAACGTTGTCCACAGCATTATGCACTTAGCTACAGGACTCCATTTAAATCTTCCAGCAAATCCCACAGATACCATGATACCTGTCTAGATGTTAGTTCAGCTTCTGGAGTCAATTTCTTGAGTAGATTCCACTGCAGGCAAGACAAATAATCAGACAATGGTTATCCAGAACCCATACAAGCTCACCTATGACTGCTACCTTCCATGCCATGTAGCTCAGCCTGGAATGCTAAATAGGTCATTTTTTTTTATCTTCCTTGTCATGATGGACCTTCTTAATGGTACCACTTTAGAAAGGTCAGTAAACCGATCAATGTCTGCACGTGCTTCAGGGTCACTTTTTTAGCTTTCCCAATCTCAGAAAAGCCTTCTTCAGTTTATCAGCATTCTTCTTCTTCAGTAAGCAGCACACTTCTGCTATTGTGTCATTCTGCAACCCTTAAACAATCTAAATGGAAGACCCCTCCAATTTCCTTTGAGCTACTAGTACTCACAGCTTACCATAAACTCTACTGAATCTCTGCAGTGATCTCTTGCATTCATCTGACTGGCTGATACCTATGAAAAGAAGGTATACAAGGGACAGACTGAGTAATCTCTGCTTGCTACCTGTAGTATGACTAATGTATTAAAGTTCTCAGACATATGTGACCAAACACCCACTGCCCTGCACCTTTCCATATACTACTGTACATATAATTGTATATCCTACAAAACCTTGTCACCTTCATGAAAGTGTGAGGGTAAGTGCTAATTCTGTGTGCTCTGACCAGCGAAGTCCATACTCATTTGCCCTGCATGCTTTCACAGCCTTATCAGATGATAAGTGGGATGTGTATGTTTCTGTCTGAGCTGTGTAGCTCTTCACTGACTACCCCCCGCAGTATAAATAATGTGTCAAGCTGAACCCCTTTCCCTTTTTTTCTGGTATTAGCCTTACTGGTTGTAATGTCAGTTCTTCCTTAGGTGGTTCCCTAAATGACTCCTACCAAGCAGTATACCTGAAGCTCCTTATCCACTTTATCTGATACTGTCTCAGGTCTTTGATTTGCTGATTTTAAATGTGGAGCATATCATGTGTCTTTTAACCCCTAACACATATTATTTAAACATCCTCTAAGAGCCATGGTGACCAACTGTCTGGCTGCTTATTAAACCACTTCCTCTTGTTGGCATTGTCAGTGAAAGTACCTCTTCCTGAAATAACAACCCCCCTCAACCTTTGGATTATCCATGAACCACAATTGCTACATGCCCAGGATTCATTCTTGAAATTATAGCTGATATAAATCAATTGTCCATAACTCTAACCAAAACAGCACCATACACTGCAATTCAGCCTCTCTGCATTCCCTGATAACATTGCTACCATAGCTCTCAACAGTCCTGATTTTCACAGATTGTCCAGATCTTTGTCTCTTATCTTTGGTGTGTTCCTCATAAATGTTTGGCTTTCTAGCAAATCATTGGAAAACCATTGAGGACTGTTGTCAGAAAATAATGACACATTTGAGTTTCACATTTCACACCCTTCAGAAAATTCATGCTAATGCAAAATATGTTATTCTATTAACTTTCTAAATTTGCAAGAGCAATATTTAAAAAGTGTCTCTGTTTTTGGGTCTTTGTCCCCCCATTATCCCCCCATTAGTTATGGCTTTGTTCACATTTCTTGTTGCAAGAGGTTGTGGGGTACTTGCTACTGCTGCTGCCCTGAGGCAGTTAAACATAGTAGCACCATGTCCAGCCTGTAACCTTTTTAAAGAAGCTTTCCCAAACCTTGGTATCATTACTTATCTGAAATGTATCTATATACCAGCATGTCTTTAGGATGTCTTTCCATTAACACCCTTGAGTAAACAGGAAATGCATCACCCATTTCTTACATGTTGTTGCTTGCTTTTCCCACTTTAGTGTCTGGCTGCAAATCCTTATCTGGTGCTAACTTCCACTTTGTCTGCTAAGTCTTTCCCTGCAACAGACCTCTACAAGTCTCTATTTTATTTTCCTCTGGTTGCATCCTGAACATTCTGATAAATTCAAGTTCAAACAAATTTACTTATCTCTAGAACCATAGCAGTTACTTAAGTGTACATGGCAAACTAATTATAAGCACAAACTAATCTTTACACACTGGTTACATTCATTACATTCTATGTCTTAGACTGGATACTATAAATCATAATAATGTAGTAAATTCTAATTTTTGTAATGTTTGTAAGTAACTTGCAATATCTTAGTAACCACGCAAGCTACAAAGAATGATCAGCAATATTTTGTTCGTCCAGGTTTGAGCTTTAAACACGAGGCTAAGCAATTCTGTCTCTGTCACTTTGGTTGATAATATATTTAGAACAATATGGCATTTATGACAATTAAAGGCACAGTATATGAACAGCATTTAATATTGTATGTGATTTATAAGACAGAGTTCAAGTATCAATGCATTGGTGTTCCCTATCATGTAAACTTTTAAGATAAAATCCTCTGTCAATTGCTTGTATGTACCATGGTTTACGGACTATTAATATAAATATGAAGACAATATTAGATGCCTAGACACATCACTGAGATGATCCTGGAGAAAATTGCCTTGATACATCACTAGAGTTTATTTAAGCTGTGAGAATATATCAGCCTACCCCCCTGTGATTGTCTACTTATTTGCCTTGCTGATTACTTAAGCCGCTGGGGGCTTATCCAAAATGTCAGTATCAAAATGTGTCTGTTGGCAAACCTCTGATTAATGTCTGAACTTTATTCTGCACGGCCTCTACCCAATGACTTTGGACTTGAGTCCTCACTGATCTGTGATTGACCCAACATTATAGCTATCTGATCCAACATTTCCACTGCTTATGTTTTATCATGTTGTTGAATTCTACTGTACACTGCCTATATGACACATATTCTGTATGTTCTGTCTGCCTTTCTGAATTAACCTAAACCCACTTTGTGCCACTGCCCCCGTATCCTCTGACTTCCCAGCAGGTTAGTCCATGTCCAGTGTCCCTTCTTCAATTCCTCTCCCTTTCCAAATCTTTTTTACTATTTTCTTAACCTTTTCTTATGGTGTTCATCTGTCGTTTAACTTAAACATTCGTGACCATTTCTTCTAATTACCTAAAAAGCAGTGGGACTCATTAATAAGACCTTTTGTCACAGATGCCTGGGATTCAAGTCTGATCTGTGATAACTGTCTGAGCAGTGAGAATGTTTTCTTTTGTCTGAATTTTCCCCAAGTACTGTGATTTTTTTCCCCAGACATGCTGGTTAATTAGCTACACTAAAACGTCTGCATATATTTTGTACTTATCTTTGCTCTTATGGTGGGGGTTGTGACTAGAAAGAGCATTGGCAGGACAGTTCACTCCCCCTGGTTAACAAATAAATTAAACAAGCACTCCGTATTAATAGTCATACTCCAAATCAGCTGCACGGTCTTTGACTCGTGACTGCAGTTTCTTTTACTTCTTCCTTTTCTTCTTGATCTTCCCAATGAATCAGCCTCTTATCTTAGACTGCAAGAGTTTTCATCAGCCACTTCTGTAGTCAAATTCAGCTACACCCAAACAATCTGGGTTCATGGCAGCTCTCTTAACTGACCCGACTCACCTCCCATTACTTAGTCAAACAGTTTCCCTCCCTGACCAGCCTTTAGTCCTTAAAACAGCCTGCATTTGTGCTTTTAATTCCGGATTCATGTCCCCTGCAATGAGTTTAAAAGGCAGTCCATCTTCTAAAGGCAACCTGCTAAGGAGACCATGCAGATTAATTTGGAAGTAATCTGAATAAATAACCATGCCCCTTACCATTTATTCACATTACTTAGTCTACCGTCTCTGTTTACATTAACACTTTGGCCCCTTGCAAACAAAGAAGAGACACTTGTATCACGACCTCCTAACCTGACCATTAAAACTTTAGCAGCTCTGTGGCAAACATACAGTCTGTTACCCACCCGTCCCCCACCTAAATGCACCACTTTCTGTAAGTTACCATGCCTCTGTACTAATGGTACCGAACTCCACCCTCACCCCACCAAATTCCAGCACTAGACACCTTAACAGATTAAAGTTCAAAGTTCAGGTTTACTAGAATGCAACACTTTATGAAGCACATACATGGACATAACCACACACACACACACACACACACACACACACACACACACACACACACACACACACACACACATACACACACACACACACACTACTTCAAACAAGAGGCATTGGTCCCTATTCTATTCACTAATCTCTGGACACCATAACTTAACAAGACTCATGTAAATCAAGTGTAGTTAACCTTTTTGCTCTTACACAGATAGTATTCAAATCCTACACACTCCTAGCAATGCATCAAGATTGAGTTTAAACATGTAAACATTACCAAAAGAAGCAGTACAAACATATTTCTCTATTACATTATTTCCCAGTGAGTTATTCTGTCGGTCCTTCTCCAGTGGGAAGGACTCATTCATACACTCTTTTATGGTTTAAGTAGAAAAAATTGTGAAACGTTTCATAAATTTAAACCTACACCCATCAGAGAAGAACTGGAAGCTTCTCATCCCAGACCCAGTTTAGTTCATTAACAAAGTTTGGGGCAAACACACAGATCTTTTAAACGCAGATATTTGCAGATCACAAGACTTTTCCAAGATCACGTAACATATGGTATCCCAGCTTGTTACTGGAAAATTCTAGTTTCTTTATTTGAATTGTGTAACTATTATAAGTGAAGAAGTAGCATTAAGTATGTAACATTTTAAAATCATGAGGTAAAAACACCACTTATATTTGGGTTTTTTTTTCTAGCGCCGGGTTATATTTTTTAAGGCAAACTTCTGTGGTCCACTGTTATATTTTATCTTCAGAACAGTCTACAATCTGATGGCATTATTAGGTTTGTTAGAATAGTTTTATATCTCAGCCTGTTTGAAGTGAAGGCACACTGGGTGAATGGTCATTATCACTTCTGGAAAAATGTGGTAATGAGCAGCAGCCCCCCCAAGACATTGAGTTGTGGTACTCAATTAAAAATACAGCAGAGTTTTACAGGGGAGATTCATGTCACAAGTTAAGTGAGGTGAATGAGGACTAGCACCCCATGGCTGACCGCAACTTACATGCAGATGTCCCTTAAAGTGGCAGCATCACAACAAAGCCAATCTCACGTAAGGACACATTTCTCGCTGAACTGCAAGAATATTACGACCAACCCTATTAAGTTGGTTACTAGCTGTAGGGCTTCCAAAACCATGATGGAGGATGACGTGTGAAGATGCCATCCTTTTGCTTGAAGTAATTTTAACTTTAACTGAATAAAGTGCATAACAACCATGGTTATGACATTACATCTGCTATGTTCTGTACAGCATGCTTTTATAATTTCCAATATTTTAACATCACAAAACAACGTTAGAGAGGAAGATGCACAGGTGGAAGGGAAGAGGTCAGTGCGACGACTTTCTTAAGTGTTGAACTTTGTTAACAAATCTACTGCTGTGTCAGCTTGTGCAGGATGCTGTGTATTAGGGCTGAGTGATTCGAATGAGATACCATTTTAACTTGCATTGTGGAAATATAGTGGATAAGGAAGCAGTGTATTCTGACTGAAGAGGATGTGTGCATTGTAATAACTTATGAAAGACTATTGACAATCAGAGCACTGCAGGCTGACAGTACGAGTGCATTTTACCCAAGTAAATTTTAGTGACAAAACAGTCTTGAATGCTGCCTTCATGCATGAAAAATATGACATACGTCATAAAAATAAAATGTCATCACAATGAAAAGCACACACAGTAAATGTTTGCATTAAATGTTTATTTCTTTTGTAGCATACAAATATAAAGTTAAATAAGCTAATAGCACAGTGTTATTTTTCCAAGTGTTTCTTTTATTCTTTTGCTATTATTCATCTGTCATTATATTTCAGGGCACCTTAACTGATTGTTTCTGATGGTACAGTTAAATCCTGATTTCATGGAGGTCTTCAGTTGTATCAGTAGAATTTTGCAGAACTTTGAAGAGGACATTAGCATTAAAGTCACCATTTGTTTTACTGGATGTAATGAACATACTGTTTTGACTGATACAGAAAGACTGCTTCCCACTAGTAAAACTCATTTGATTAAAATGTATAATATCAGTTTTATAAAGGTCACTTTTTAAGTAAATTTTATAGGTTTACTTAATTTAGTAAATTTATTAGATTAATGCAAGAGTTATCCTTTAAGGAAAGCTTAAGAGCTGAGATTTGAGGGCCAAAAGCAAGAGTTTAACAAAGGAAAAACATTGGTTTGAGAAAGATTTCTAGAATGACCCCAAAATAAGAAATTTCTGGAAGTACTTTAGCATTGATTTGACATTGGTTGCAAAGGAAAGGATAACTGTGTGGCATAAAGTGTTCTGTTATTTGTCTCTTGGTCAGGTAATTAGAGCTACAGCTGCAGTGAAAACAGCAAAGTGACACCTAGAAGCAGCTAACTGTTAAATGATGTTATGCAACCTTCAGCTGGCGTGTCACATCAGATCTCATGAGAATCAACAGTTGTATGCTATTTTTTCCCCTGATGTAGATATTAGTGTTGCTGTTTTTCATTGCCAGCTGAATCGTCACTAATTTGTTCTTTTCTCTTCAGCACATCTAAAGTTGACACTGTGCACTTAAACAGAGATGTTGCCAGTTACTGAAAACAGGGTGTGCATCTTTCCACAGACTTCACTTAAAATAATGAATGATTAATTTTGGACATGATTACCTTTAGCAAGGGGAATATTAGCAATCACAAAAAGGTTTTAAGATTTTATTACATTTTGTATAACAGGCAGTGTCATTTGTTATTTGATAAAGTAGTTTCAGCACTGTGATAAGGCTTGTTTGACAGACTGCAAGTTAGTATCCTATGGTAACTGTACAGGAATCAAAACATTAATGCTGAGGTTTATGATCAATCTATTTGTCTATCTATCTATATGTGTCTGGATAAATGTATATATGATTATACTCCATTTTGTCGATGTATAAAAGGGTCAGTAGAAACGTCATCAATACAAAACCATCAATGCCATCCTAATTGAATAAAAAAAATAATGAACAAATATTTGCTAATGGATTCAAACACTTTCCCTTGTGACTCACTTAATCAAAACTCTAAAAATACCTGCTGACACAAGCTAATGTGTAGAATTAGGGTTAAGGCAGGGGGCAGGGTAATGGTTATGGTTAGCAGACATGAGTAAGGTGGTCTAGTGGCCTGCCACTAACCATAATCTCACACATTACCTTACGAGAAACCCTTTCCATAATAGTACTACACAAGACACTTGTACATAGACACACATACAACAATACACATGCATAACACTGAAATATCCCCTTATCTAGCCCTTACACTAATTCTAACCCATGAGCACCCACACACACATTCCATGTCATTCATACACAGAACCACAGTGAAACCTATCCTCTTACCTACCCTTACTCTAATCCTAAGATGGAAGCATTCCTGCACAAACTCTCATCCCACTTACTGTCCCACTAAACATTCACATCCATTTGATCAACTTCCAGTTCTGAAAATACTGACATGCAATCATCGCACCGAAAAAAGTCTAAATCATTTCAAAACTTTTCCCACCTTTAATGTGACCTATAACCTGCACAATTCAATTGAAAAACAAACAAATCTGTTAGGAAAAAAATATGAAAAATAAGAAACATACAAAACGCTAGTTGCATAAGTGTGCACACCCTTAAACTAATACTTTGCTGTGTGTGCACAACCTTAAAATAATACTTTGTTAAAGTACCTTTTGATTTAATTACAACATTCAGTCTTCTTGGGTACACACCTGCCATCAATTAAAGAGACTGATTAAGCCCAAATAAAGTTCAGTTGTCCTAGTAGAATTTTCCTGACATTTACTCAGTTGTCTGCTACAGAAAAAGCCATGGCTCACAGAGAGCTTACAAAGTATCAAAGGGATCTCATTGTAGAAATGTATCAGTTAGGAGAAGGGTATAAAAAAAAATTGCACAGCATTGGATATACCATGGAAGACAGTAAAGTGGAGAAAATATGGAACAGTGACGTTGCAAAGAACTGGACGTCCCTCCAAAATTGATGAAAAGACAAGATGAAAACTGGTCAGGGCGGTTGTCAAGAGACCTACAGCAACACTGAAGGAGCTGCAGGAATTTATGGCAAGTACTGATTTTGTACTACATGTGACAACAATCTCCTGTATTCTCCTTATGAATGGACTATGGGGTAGGGATGCAAGACGGAAGCCTTTTCTTACACAGAAAAACATCCAGGCCTGGCCAAAATTTGCAAAAAAATACATCAAGTCTCCCAAAAGCATGTGGGAAAATGTGTTATGGTCTGATGAGACCAAGGTTGAACTTTTTGGCCACAATTCCAAAAGGTACGTTTGGCGCAAAAACAACACTTTGCATGACCAAAAGAACACCATCCCCACAGTGAAGCATGGTGGTAGCAGTATCATGCTTTGGGGTTGCTTTTCTTCAGCTGAAACTGGGGATTTAGTCAAGGTGGATGGAATTATGAGCAGTTCCAAATACCAGTCACTTTTGGCCCAAAACCTTCAGGCGTCTACTAAGAAAGCTGAAGAAGAAGAGGAATTTCACCTTTCAACACGACAATGACCCCAAGCATACATCCAAATCAACAAAAGAATGGCTTCACCAAATGAAAATTTAAGTTTTGGAATGAAGCAAGCAGAACCCAGACCAAAATCCAATAGAAAATCTGTGAGGTGACCTAAAGAGGGCTGTGCACAAGAGATGCCCTCGCAATCTGACAGATTTGGAGCGCTTTTGCAAGAAAGAGTGGGCAAATATTGCCAAGTCAAGATGTGCCATGCTGATAGACTCCTACCCAAGAAGATTGAATGCTGCAATTAAATCAAAAGGTACTTCAACAAAGTATTAGTTTAAGGGTGTACAAACACAACAAAGTATTAGTTTAAGGCTGTGCACACTTATGCAACCAGCATATTGTACGTTTTTTATTTTTTATATTTTTTCCCCTAACAGATTTGTTTGTTTTTCAATTGAATTATACAGGTTATAGGTCACATTAAAGGTGGGAAAAGTTTTGAAATTATTTATTGTGGCCTCATTTTTTTATATAAAATAAAAATGTCATTTAACAGGGGTGTTTAAACATTTTATATCCACTGTGTGTGTGTGTGTGTGTGTGTGTATATATATATATATATATATATATATATATATATATATATATATATATATATATATATATATATATATATATATTGTCCCGTATTTCCCCAAAAATAAGACCTGGTCTTATACTCTTTCCCCTGACGAAGTACGCATTAGGGCTTATTATCAGAGGTGCCTTATTTACCCCCCCATACAACAATCTACATTTATTCATTTATTCATGTACAAAAATTGACATTTATTCATGTACACAAATCGACATTTATTCATGTACAAAAAATTACATTTATTCATGTACACAAATTGACATTTATTTGGTACTTTTCTGTTATTGGACAACAGTTCTAAGTAACGTGTTAACAGCTGTGTGAGAATTCTACATAAACAGTGCAACAAACATTTCAACTTCAGAATATCTACACCTTGGCTTTCACGGTGCAATATTTCATGCTTAACAGAAAGTGCAGAAAAATCTCAATAAATGTGTATTGGAGGAGGGGAATAAAACTGAAAGCAGAAAAAATCCATTCTGTTGCCCCGATAATGGAAAAGTTATTCGAGTATAGTCATGTCATCTTCTTCTGGAACATTGTCATAAGTCTCCAACCCCTGAATTCCGGCTTGAATTTCTTGCAACCCCATTTCCTGTAGAACCATTGGCCCCAATCTGTCATGCCTAGCAATAAAGCTCTCCTTAAAATGAGCACTGCCTGTCCAAGTAGCCTGCTCGTAGTGCATTGGCAACAGAGCTAACAGTGATTTTATTCCATGAATTTTTCACCCAAGTCACGACCTCTTGCAGGCTAGGCTTCACAAAGTTTCCATGCTGATTTCTCTCCATTCTATTTTCAATGTAGTCATTGAGTTCCATGCGGAAATGGTCCTTGAATGGTTTGTTTATTGCAATATCAAGAGTCTGGAGATAGGCAGTCATTCCTGCGGGAATCATTATTTGATCTATTCTTCTCCATGCAAGGAATTTACTCATGTCTTTAGCACGGTGAGTGCTGGATGAATCCTAGGTTAGCAGACCTCTTTCTCCACCTCGCAAAACAAGTGGCAGCATTACATCGACCCACTTCCTTATAACTGCTTGTGTGCACCAGGCTTTTTCGGTTTCAAGAATGTAAATGCCTGAAACTCATTCAGTCTTATCTTTCTTGCCCTTACTAATGATTAGAGGTGCGGTTTTCTTTCCATCTAGACAAATTGCCAAAATACAGGTACAATGTGCACTCTGCTAACCAGTGGAGAGAATGTAGATTGACGAGGCACCCCTCTGATCAATTGTTGTTTGAGATGCTTGGCCCACAAACACTGCAGTTTCATCCATAGCAATCATGTTCGAGAGTTGATATTTAGAAAAGTCGATGCCATCAACCAAGGACTTGAACGCAAGTGCACGTTTAATAAGTTCAGTATTTTCCAGCTTGAACAGTGTTGTTGATCTTCTTAAAGACAGTTTATATCACTGAAGGAAGCCATCCAGCCAATGTTGTGATGCTTTGAATTCTCCTCGGGATATTTCTAACTGTGGTGCGATTGCAAGGGCAAATGCTTGAATATCATCAGCCCTGCACACAACCAAAGCCTTTGCTCTCCTGTTCGCAGTCCATTCACAGATGATATCTTCCAGCTCAGGAAGTTTTGGTTGCTGACGTGATCCACACTTGCACTTCTTATCATTTCTCTCATCAGCCTGTTGACTGAGGTTATCGTATGCTGCACGCCATTTTCGGACCATTCGGAGATCTAACTTCTCCTCTTTGCAGAAAGCTATCAGATTCTTTCCCTGGGAGTCCTCTACAATTCCATTCTTTTACTCTATGGAATACGAGACTGGAGTGGCAACACAAAATGGCGAAGGTTAAGAAGACACAACCACAGCCATTCGTTATCATGTCCACTCGCTTTACGCACGTTGTCTGTACTTTGACCTTTCAAAGTACACCTGCCAGTGTTTATGGGTCAAGGATCTCAACCTTCAAGTATGAGTGATGATTAGGGTTACAATAAGAATCATGGAGGACTCTCAGGGAAAGAATCTTACGACTTTCTGCATAGGGAAGAAGTTGGGTGTCCGAATGGTCTGAAAATGGTGAGCAGAGTACGATAACTTCAGTCAACGGGTGTCAATAATATTATTTTATAATTCAACAAGTCCATCGTGTGTTGTTGACGATCTTAACTGGGGCTTATTTTTGGGGTAGGGCTTATATCATGACCACCCTGGAAAACCATCCTAAGCCTTATTCTCTGATTAGGTCTTATTTACGAAGAAATATGGTGTGTGTATACATATATATATATATATATATATATATATATATATATATATATATATATATATATATATAGGCCCACTTCTTCATTTTGAAATGACAAAATCCTGAAGTTCTATATACCGAACCGAGAACCTGGAGATCTTGTAATCTTGGAATTAATAAAAAAAAAAATAAAAACTTGTAAAACTATGTTTTTACAAGGGGGCAAGCCCCCCTGCACACCCCCTGCATCTTAACTATACTAACTTCGAGATCACTCTACAGGAAAGAGAATGGTAATGAGGATCGCTAGACAATGCGTAACGGGAACATTACCATTCTCTTCACTGTAGCGCGATCTAAGAGTTAGTATATTTGAGGTGCAGGGTGTTTGTCAAGATTCTGGGTTCGATTTTATGAATCTCAACATTATGGCATTCTGAAATTAAAACGTGGACCTATATATATATATATATATATATATATATATATATATATATATAAAATTATCAGGAAGTGGGGTGGAGGAGGCTGCCCCCTGCAAAAATGTATTGTTTTCTTCATCAGTCAGTTGTTATTGATCGGTGTTATCCCAGTTATATGTGTATACGACTAAGTGTCATATACCTGTGTGTGTGTGTCTGTATATGTATCTGTATATGCATGTCTATATATGCACACAGACGCATATACACATATTACTATGAATATATAACGACTAACTATCAAAGACAATGAAAAACAAGCTTAAGTAACAGCAAAAAAATGCCCAAAAATGAAAACAAGCCATGGTGTGTTGCTTTACATCATTAAACTTTCACAACTTTAGAACAACGTGGCTCGTTTTCGTTTGTGGGCATTTTGTTGCTGTTTCTTATGACTATATAACATTATAACTAACATGTAAATACATACAATATTTTTATAATATTTCTGAATCTCTCTAGAGGAAAGCAAGTTGTTGGCAGGTATGTAATAACAGAAAAAAATGACCACTGCCGAAAGTACAAGCAAGACAGTATTTATTAAAACTAAATGCTTTCACTCAACTTTGGACTGGGCTTCATCAGAGTAAAACAGTGTTCTGTAATAGCCCATTTAAGTACCATTATTCACATGACCAATTCAATTAAAAAGTACTTGAAACTTATTTGTCCACATACTTAACTTTACAAAAATGTACAAATCCTATATTAACAATCTAAAACGTTAAAAACATTGACCAAAACCCAAAAGTTCTTATTTCTATACTTGTCCTATAGACTGGAGAGCTTTATAACACATATATCCTACCTGTTATAACATAGTGTTTCTACCTGTTTTTGCAGTCCAAATGTGAATGTAAATATAAATGGCCCCCCCTCCCTAAACACAGAAAACCAAATTCCTTAGTACACACATATAAAATTAGAAAACTTTAAAGCTTTGCAGTTCTAAGTTTCAGAACACAGTTAAGTGAACAATTCTTATTAAGCCCTGGTTTTTCAGTGGCATTTAAGCTCAGCTGCCATTCCAGCTCTAGTTTTTCTAGGTGGGCTTTTATTTCACCTCCTCTATGTGATGGAACTATACGATCAGTCACAAAGAACATAAACTTATTAAAGTTCTCACAAACCAGGCTGTATACAAATAATGCGTTATAGTTCTTTCTATTTTTGATGTCTCTTAAATGCTCAGCTATTCTTTTTTTCAACTTCCTAATGGTTTTACCCGCATAGAAAGCCAGGCATGAAGTGGATGTAGCAATGTAAACCACCACTGCCGTGTTACAATTACAATTGGCTGGACACAACATACTATGATTGTAGCTTTCTGTGGTCACATATGGGCCATTATTAATGCATTTGCAATACCTGCACATGTTACATTTCGACATCTTTGAATGATGTCTTTTCCTGTTTCCTTCCATGTTGTTTTCCAAATAACTTTTAATATTTCGGCCTTTCCTATATGTTATTTTAGGCTCTTGGCCCACTATCTTTTTTATGTCTTCATCAAAAAATAGTTTCCAGTTCATGCTCAAAATTTCCCTCACGTATTCTGTCTCTTGGTTATACGGTAACACTAAATTCCTTTCATGTTGATTTTCATTTTCCAGGTTGTAACTGAACCCAGTGAAGTGCTAGGTTTTGGCATAAACTTATCTTTTTGTTTTTCCAAAACTTCCTTTCTAACTTTTAACAACAGTCTAAAGGGATATCCTCTTTCTCTAAACATCCCAATCAATTTGTATAGTTCATTTTCAAATTTCAAGTTGTCACTCACTAACCTGGAAGCCCTCACCATCTGTCCTTTGGCCACACTCTTTTTTTGGTGTCGTGGGTGACAGCTATTATAATCCAAAATGGATTTTGAGTAGGTATCTTTTCTATATAATGTTGATTCTATTCTACCAGTCACATAATTTTTATATAAAGTAATGTCCAAAAAATTGATAGTTTGTTGGGTCATTGTCCAGGTAAATTTCAAGAACCCTGTAGTACTATTCAAAAACTGGATGAAGGAACTCATCTCTTCCTGACTTCTCTTCCATAAAAGTAGTATATCATCCAAACATCTGTACTATACTATTACCTTGTCCATAAATGCTGACTTGAATACATATTTACCCTCCCATTCAGCAAGAACTAGGTTTGCATAAATGAGAGCAAACTTGGTTTCCATTGCTACTCCCATAATTTGACGAAAGTAGTCACCCTCAAAGTAAAGAAAGTTATTATCTAACACCAATTCAATAAGTTCTGTAAGTTACGTTTCACAGTATGCCTAGCTTCTACACCTATGAGAGCTTCTCCAAATAATTCTATTCCCTCCTTATGTGGGATTACTGAGAACAGATTAATTACATCTATGGTAACAAATGAAAAATCTATGTCAAGAGTCAGGTCTTTCAATGCTTCAAAGCAGTGCCTGTAGTCTCTTAAAATTTGCTTCTTACTCTGTAGCACTTTTTTACAGTGGCCATCAATGTATGCTGCTATAGGCTCAGTTTTTTAATTCATTGCAGCTACTATAGGACGTAGTGGGAGGGTTGTTTAAATTTTTGTGGACTTTGGGTATACAAAATATAACAAGTATAACTAGGTTTTCATTTATCAAGAATGCATAGTCTATTTAATCAATAACTCCTTGTCTTAACAAGTCATTTAAGAGCCAGTCTATTTTTACATAGGCCCTATTGATCTAATTTAGCATTGCTTATATGTACTGCTATCATTTAACAGTTCACACATTCTACCCACATAGTCCACCTGGTTCATGCTTACCACCCCCCACCTTTGTCCGGTTTTATAAACCTATAGTCTTTTCATTCATTTAGTTTCCTCAAACATTGTCTTTCATTTGTAGCTATATTATCTTCACTAACTGAACTGTTCTTTAAAGCTTTACATATTTCTCTCTCAGATAATTTTTCAATTGCTCTACCATGTTGTTTATAGGCGGCATAAAAGTGCTTTTCCTTTTAATTCGAACTTCACCTGTCATGTCTTCGCTGTTTTTATTATGAAAATACACTGCCAGATTAAGCTGCCTTGTGCATAGCCTAAAATTTATTAGTGCTTTTGCTACATCCAGTCTGTAATTTGAAATAAAATAAAGCCCCTTTTCAACAGTGTAATCAAAGCATCACCCACACTTAAATCAGAAAAATTGTATATAGAAAAGTCATTGTTGCTTATCACAGTGACAGTTTGTATCTCATCAAATACATTGGGCAATGTGCACATTAGTTGACCTTTCTTAGAGGTGCTGTATTGTTCTTCCTCCGGGAATATTGTGGCAGGTTCCACTGGTGTGCCTGATTCTGGTGCCCCAGTTGATTCTGATTCCTGTTCAGAATCCTCTGCGGCCTCATCAGCTTTTCAAGCTTCCTCAACTGTTCTTGGACTGTACCATGTCCTTCAGTTCTTACAGGGGGTGTGGAGGAGTCCAAATCAGGCATTAATAATATAGAATGAAAATCCAGCTGTAAAATCCAGGGTAACACTGTTTTATTTGGTTTATTCACCCTGCCATTCGTATTTAGCAAGCAGATGATGGAATCTTTAATTGGAAAGCTTGCTGAACTTGTTGCTTTGCTTAAACAGCAAATGCGGATTCCTGTGGGTGCAACGGCCCCTACCACTGTGACAGTAAAAATTACCTGAGAGAGAAATACGTAAAGCTTTAAAGAACAGTTCAGGCAGTGAGGATAATATATCTGCATATGAAAGAGAATGTTTGAGGAAACTAAAGGAATTAAAAGACTATAGGTTTGTGAAACTGGACAAAGGTGGGGGGGGGTAATCATGAACCAGGTGGACTATGTGGGTAGAATGTTTGAACTGTTAAATGATAGCAGTACATATGAGGCAGCAACATTAAATGAGATCAATAGGGCCTATGCAAAAATAGACTGGCTCTTATATGACTTGTTAACACAAGGAGTTATGGATGAAATAAACTATGTGTTCTTGATAAATTAAAACCTACTTATACTGGTTATATTTGCTATACCCAAAGTCCACGAAAATTTAAACACCCCCCCCCCCCACTGCGTCCTATAGTAGCTGCAATGAATTCAAAAACTGAGCCTATAGCAGCATACATTGATGGCCAGTGTAAAAAAGTGCTACAGAGTAAGAAGCAAATTTTAAGAGACTCCTGGCACTGTTTAGAAGTTTTGAGAGACTTGACTCTTGACATAGATTTTTCATTTGTTACCATAGATGTAATTAATCTATTCTCAGTAATCCCACAAAAGGAGGGAATAGAATTATTTGAAGAAGCTCTCATAGGTGTAGAAGCTATGCACACTGTGAAACATAAATTACTATTGAATTGGTGTTACATAATAACTTTCTTTACTTTGAGGGCGACTACTTTCGTCAAATTACTGGAGTAGCAATGGGAGCCAAGTGTGCTCTCATTTATGCAAACTTAGTCCCTGCTGAATGGGAGAGTAAATATGTATTCAATTCAGCATTTATGGACAAGGTAATAGTATAGTACAGATGTTTGGATGATATACTACTTTTATGGAACAGAAGTCAGGAAGATGAGTTCCTTCATCCAGTTTTTGAATAGTACTACAGGGTTCTTGAAATTTACCTGGACAATGAACCAACAAACTATCAATTTTTTGGACATTACTTTATATAAAAATGATGTGACTGGTAGAACAGAATCAACATTATTTAAAAAAGACACCTACTCAAACTCCCTTTTGGATTATAGTAGCTGTCACCCACCACAGTAAAAAAAAGTGTGTGGACAAAGGACAGATGGTGAGGGCTTCCAGGTTAGTGAGTGACAACATGAAATTTGAAAATTAGCTATACAAATTGATTGGGATGTTTAGAGAAAGAGGATATCCCTTTAGACTGTTGTTAAAAGTTAGAAAGGAAGTCTTGGAAAAACAAAAAGGCAGATTTATGCCAATACTTAACACTTCACTGGGGTCAGTTACAGGACAGAAAACAGAAAATCAATATGAGAGGAATTTAATGTTACCATATAACCAGGAGATAGAGTACATGAGGGAAATTTTGAACAAGAGCTGATAAGTATTTTTTGCTGAAGACATAAAAAAGGTTGTAGGCCAAGAGCCTAAAATAACATATAGTAAATGCCGAAATATTAAAAATTATTTGGAAAACAACATACCCACCATTGTATAAATCTTAAACAACTTGGTTGGCTGGAATTACATAATCAATTACTGCTACAGCAACTTAGCATCACCCACAAAATCTTCTTTCAACCTTCTAATACTACCATACTCTGCACTCTTAATAGCCCTTATACAAACCTCTCTTCATTGCGCTCAGCCACAAAGCTCCTAGCAGTCTACCATAAATCTCACAACAAAGCTGGGGACTGTTTGTTCTCCAACTCAATTGGACCTATTTCGAACAAGCTTCCAAGCGAACTTACAACACTTACATCTACACCCACTTTCAAAAAGCATCTAAAAATCTTCCTTAAATCCAAATGGCTCTGCCCTTGTACTAACCCTGACTGAAACTTTTATTGCCTCCACTCACTCACCTGTTCTTTTGACCTCAACTTCTTTACTACGTTACTATAGTACTAGCTGACTACTTTAACTTCCCCAATTCCACTGAACTACTTAAAAAAAAAAAAAAAAACATTAATATTTTTATATTCAATGATAGTCCTCTTTGTAATTCTTTCAACATGTTATGTCTTGTGGTATCAGGACTCCAAATGTTTTATATCTCTATTTATATTCCTTTGATTATAATTTGTCCACCTGATGTATTTTTTGTTGGCTGTCCTACTAGCATTGTGTTTGAAGTGCTTACTATTTGGTACAAGTTTCTTGTCTTTTTTTTCTATGTTTGTAGAGCTTTTCTCCCCGGGCCTCTACTGAAAATGGACATGTATCCAGCTAGAATAGCCCGGTCAACAAATGTAAAATAAAAATAAAATAATTAAACATGGAAGGAAATAGGAAAATACATCATTCAAAGATGTCAAAATGTAACATGTGCAGGTATTGCAAATAATAATGGCCCATATGTGACCACGGAAAGCTACAATCGTAGTATGTTATGTCCAGGCAATTGTAATTGTAACACGGCAGTGGTGGTTTACTTTGCTTCAGTTGAGCATGTAAGATACATCAAAAATAGAAAGAACTGGAACACATTATTTGTACACAGCCTGGTTTGTGAGAACTTTAATAAGTTTATGTTCTTTGTGATTGATAGTATAGTTCCATCACATAGTGGAGGCGAAATAAAAACACATGTAGAAAACCTAGAGCTGGAATGGCAGCTGAGGTTAAATGCCACTGAAAAAACAGGGCTTAATGAGAATTGTTCCCTCGAGTGTGTTTTGAAACTTAGATATGCAAAGCTTTAAAGTTTTCTGAATTTATATGTGTGTATTAAGGAATGTGGTTTTGTGTGTTTAGAGAGGGGGGGCATTTATATTTACATTCACATTGGGGCTGCAATAATAGGTAGAAACACTATGTTATAAGCAGGTAGGATAGATGTGTTATAAAGCTCTCCAGTCTATATGACAAGTATAGAAATAAGAACTTTGGGTTTTGGTCAATGTTTTTAATGTTTAAATTGTTAACATAGGATTTGTACATTTTTGTAAAATTAAATATGTGGACAATAAATTTCAAGTATTTTTTAACTGAGTTGGTCATGTAACTAAATGGTACTTAAATGGGCTATTAAAGTACACTGTTTTACTCTGATGAAGCCCAGTGCAAAGTTATGTGAAAGCATTTAGTTTTAATAAATCCTGCCTTGCTTGTACTTTCGGCGGTGGTCATTTTTTTCTTTTTTCTTTTCTGAGTTAGTATACACCCTATGGGTGTTTTTTAAGTGTTTTTTTTTGTTGGCAGGTATAATCACATCTGAGTGAAGCTTGGCTCAAAAGAGTGGCAATAATGAATGGAGACTTCTTTCAAAAAGATTTGTTCCTGTGTCCATCCATACCTGAGACAAGAGCATTTGAATTATAGGATAACAAACAGCTGCAGTGATAAAGGTTCCATTTTCAGTGAGTTGGGTTATTCTCTTGTGTCATATGTATGTTTTCCATTCTTGACCATGCTGTTTTAGAACTTAGGGACTCCAAAGAATCCTCATTTTTAGAATTGATAAGGAAACGTTAACCTGCACCTGAAGAAGTGACATACTAAACAGAGTGCGTGCTTTAATATCTTCTCTAACTTTTGAGTACACTTAAACTCAATAAAAAGACATGGTGCACTAAATAGATGTTAAGAAAATCATACTGCAAACTCTCAGTGGATCTAGAACTCACATTCTTGCAATACTTCATTTTCATGCTGCACGTGTATCTTGCTGAGATCCCAACCATTTATTTCCAGAAACAGCGTCAAGCACTCAGTTGTAATTCTTAGTCAGTAGGAATACTTTACATGCTGTCATATTGCCTGTTTATTTCTGAAAGGATCTTAACACACTATAGAACTGCTGTTCTGTTAGTCTCAAAGAAGTCTAAGCTCTAGAACACGTCTAGAAAAGCAGGGTTGTAAGCTATTGCCTCTGTGCTCATTGCCTTGCAGCCCCACTTTTAATGCTGTAGTCCAGCTGTGGGTTTGAAGGTGGATTAAGACTGTGCTGCTGAAAATCTGTCAGGTACACTTTGTCTTAAGGTAATGGTGGTGTTTAATGGCTTTTGAGATCTGTCTTTTTGATGCCGCTTTAGGAGTATAAGGTTAACTTTGTACATTGCAAGTATCAGGATATTTTTAACATGAATTTCTCATGGCTTAGTGCTTTGTCTGTTTTTAAAAACTGAATGACTTATTTTCCAAATGAAATAAGATGAGAAGAATTCTGACAAAATGTAGATTATTACAGATAACTTGCTGGCATAGAAAAGTGGCAGTTTTTGTTTGTAACTGAGCTTAGTGTAATGATGACCTGTTTCAGGTATGACAGTGATGAGAAACTGTCACACTCAGTATGCCCAGAAAAAAAATGAATTCTCAAGCTTACCTAGGCCTACTGAAGTGTATGTTAAGCTTACACTTACTCTGGGCTGATAAAGGGAAGCACAGTGATATCTCTTCTGACTGCACGACTACACTTGAGAGTTATAGATTCAAATCCCAGCAGAGTCCAAGACATTCTTTGTCTGCATGACTAAATTTATTTATTCCATTTTGCTCATTTACAAAAGTGTATCTGTGACTGTGACCACATGCACTCACACTTGTCCTACATTGAGGAAAAAAAGCTTAACTGATTTGTAAAAGTTACCTAGAATGTAGTGAAGTGGAAAATGTGTGATAAATTGATAGATGTATATGGGGATGCCAAAAAATATGCAGATGTGATTGTTTAGGGAGTTGAAGCTCTCATGGAATGAAGAGGTTAACTAAAAACATAGGTGATACAAAGGTTTTAAATATGCCAGTGAAGGAAGGAAGATGAAAGATTAGGTCAGAATTAATTGTTTAAGCAGCAAATCTTTATTCCACGAAAGATGATTTTGAGCTGATAGAAACACTATGTGGTTACTTCTAATCAGTTTTTACCACAAAGGATATGGAATGGCTTCTGGTTTGGACATCTCAAATGATAAAAAGTGGTGAGGTAAAGCCAGATGAGAAAGTATGGGAAGGTGGGATTTGTTGAGTGTTTTTGAGTTAGGGGTGATAAAGTTTTCTTTCTGATTATATTTATTGCTGCTGATACTTGTAGAATGGGATGAGACATTAAATGACCCCGTCATAAACCTGTGTATTGCAATAATGCCTTTAAGTGAGTACAGGTTCCCTCTGTATGTCCAATAACAGTAATTGCGATGCTTGGGACAGTGAGAACTTAAGTGTGAGTACAAGAAAATGTATACTAACTCTAAAATGACTGTATCTTGGGGTATTCCCCCCCCTTCAAGGTACAATGATCTTGTTGTTAGTGTGTATGTATATATATATATATATATATATATATATATATATATATATAGCTGGGGTGGGGGATACGGGGTGGCTTGTCACTTACAAAAAGTGCTTTTAAGATGTAACATCAAGTTTTGCACTTTGCTGCTATGCCCAAAGAACCACCCCGACATTTTTAAAGAGTTTCTGGGCTTACATTGAGGAGTCTTGAAGTTCCATTTGGTTTCAATTGAATACCTCTGGCATTATTTGCACCAAACTCTGCAAAATCCCTAAAGTCTTCAGATGACAGTAAACAAGATTGTCAGGTTGATATCCTTGTATGACCTCAGTGAGCACCACTCCACTTCACTGAAAAAAAGCTTTATGTCTAAACAGCTTCACTTCAATTTAATAAATTGCTCCTATTGTTCACACGTATCTGCCAAACAACAACATAGAGAATTTAATTATTCCCTTTGTTCTTCTTTACACAATATTATATCCCTTCTAAGGGCCTACTTCATGAAGATAATAGGGGAAAAGGCATTTAAAAAGTTGCACCATATACATAGAACTCACTACCACAAAGCATCAGAAAACCCATAAATTAAATTGCATTTAAAAATAATGTGCTTCAACATCTCACTAATTACTCATGTCTTTCTTTATTAATTATTATTTACTGAGAAAGTCCAACTGGACAGGAGACACTTTTCATAGAAGGCCTGGGGAGAAAAACGCAAGAGAATTATCAGTTTAGCAGTAGACTAGTACATTAAATATGTTCACATCACCAGATTTTACCATTACAGTTGTACAAATAGATATCGCAATGCATTATAGATATGTACAAGAAATATTTTGTAGTAAAGGGTGTGAGCCAAATGAATGTGATATTGAAGAAGGCATTAGAAAGGAAAGAGAAACGGGAAGAGGAATAAAGGTTCATGGGATGAGTCTGTCTTTAAAGGAGATATATTGACAGATCCAGTTGCAGGTGAGATGTTAGTGGAGCCTTAAATATAGTGAGATTATTTATTTCATAAAAACATAAAGGAAGGGAGTTCCTGATTTTGGTTACTGAGGAAGAATATTGAGCATCACCCTGAAAGTTGGGACAGTTGTAGCAAGAAATGTCTGTGATGATCTCAGTGCACACATGGAGCAGGAGTGGGAAAGAATACCAGGGCATGAAGATACTTAGGGCTGAGCATGTGTCTGGGTTGTATAAGATTTTGTGGGAATGTTTTAATTGCTTAAGTCTAAGGATATTAGGAAATCTGAGCCAGTTGAGTTGACAGACTGTTAAACAGAGTTAGGTTTGAGTAGGTGGATTTGTATCAAATTTTGCAATTGTGTTGTGGTGCTGTTGTAGTTCTGAGTGCAGAGAAGTGTGAAGATAGTTAAAAGTGGAAGTGTAATAGAGGATGGTGAGCAGGAGGGAGGAAGGAAGATGCAGTAAGTTGTCTGGTAACATTGGTAAAGAAAGGTGTAGCGATATATACTTGACCTAGTTCTTGGTGGGTTTTTTTTGTTAATCACTTACTAGATGTGAAGGTCAAATTTGAGGTTCTCCTCTATAGTAAGGCCAAGATGTTTGATAAAGGAGGCTATTTCAATGGGTGTGTTGTTAGAAGATAAGACATTCTTGATACGATTTAGGGGTAAGTAGCATGAGTTTAGTTTTAGTAGGATTTTGAACAAGGTTTGAATTTGAGTTTATTAGCTAAGATTCAGTACATGAGAACGTTGATTAGGTTTTAGATTTAAGTTATTTGATTCTTTTGGCAGTACACAGTATACTAAAATCATCCACTTGTTGGAAAAATGTAGGTGTTTATGGCATGTAAAGGTAGATTGTGGATGAAAATGTTAAATAGGGAGCTAGGATGGAGCCCTGAGGAACTCCTACAGGTGTAAGAAGGAATGTGGAAGATGTTTGCAGCCATTTATTGCTCTGTGCTCTGTTAGTGAGAGAGCACGTCAACCAGGAGAGGGATCTGGAGGAAAGGCTTAGGTGAGAGAGTTTTTTGAGGAGTTTGTGGTAAAAGACAGTGTCAAAGGCTTTTGATAGGTCAAAATAGACTGCTGAGACAAGGTCATAGTTACTTCTGTGATTATAAATAGTATCAAGGAAGGAGAGTTGAACAGAGTCAGTGTTGTGTAAAAGGCAAAATCCATACCGAGAAGTTACTAGAAGATTACTGGCTTGTAAGTACTGAAGCAGCTGATGGTGAATGTATTTTATGAGAATCTTGGAGAGGGGGATAGAATAGGATAGCAACATGTCAGAAACTGTTTGGTTCTACTGATGAGCCACCTTGCATGACATGGTAGAATAAATGCCTGTTTCCAGCAAAGTGGGAAGTGAGACTCTTGTATTGATTGGTTAATCAAGATATATGTTGGAAAGGCAGTAGCATCTGTGGTAAGTTTGAGGTATTCAGAAGATAGGTTATCTGAGGCTAGAGCAGTGGGCCTTTCTTTTATAAATGTATGATTTTATTGTTGATGTTGTAATAGTCTCTGTTGAGTATTCATTGGAACTTTCATTTAGTCATAGTGAGTGTTGAGGGAATAACTGTGGCTTGGGAACTAAGTTGCAGCATTGATGAAGCGGGAGTTGAAGGCACTATTGAGAGGGTTTTCCTGGTCTCAGGATCTAAGAGACAGATGACCAGAATTTCCAAAAGGAGTTCTCGTTTACAGTCTGGTAGTTTGAGAAGAAGTTTTTTTGTCCAGTAGATCTTGAGCTTTGGTAATGTTTCTGACACTGAGGAAGGTTTGGAAAGAAGATGAAGTTTTTGTAAGTCTCCAGGCTTTCCAGGCTTTATTGTTTTGTTTTATTAATTGTTTAGTTTCTACAGCCATGCAGTAGGATTAGACATAACACTTTTCCTTCTTAATAGGGCATGATCATTTAGAATGTCTAGAAAAACTTTGTTAAAGTGGTTATCAGCGTCATCATGAGGAATGAGTTTTAGGATATTCCACATATAAAGTCTTAAGGAATTCTTCAAAGACATCTTTGTTGAACTTAGATTAGTTTCTGTTGTAACTGTAATGGGAGACTAATGACTACGAGTGTCCCTGCTCTGATACTAAGGCTAAGCACTCAGTCCAGAGCAGCATATATAAATAATTACAGGTGTAAGCATTGCTGCATGATGGCTAAATAGCAAAGTCAAAGTAGAATGATGTTTATTAGGAGCAATGCTTTGCAGTATTGTGACATTAATTATATATTCCACTAGTGGAAATTCTATAGATCGTGTAACGATCGACACTTTGTGATATAGGTCACATGACATAATAAGCTCGCTAGCTTGAATGTAGTTTGCACAAGGCAGTTTTCTTTTCACCCACACCGCACATCAATATGTATCTGATTGCATGTCTCTGAGACCTGATAAGGGCTGTACAGGAAAGTCCCTACCAATTTATGGTTATAAATGGTAAGAAAATGGGTATAAATTAAAAAAGTGGAAGAGCAGGCAGAGGAGCACACAGAAGGACAAGGGGAAGGCATGACTGGGATTTGTGAGGAAGAATTATTATTTTTTTTTTTTTGTGGAACATGTCCATTTTTCTTTCTTACCAAGAAAGGTACAGGGTTAAAGTAGCTAGGAGAAGGTGTGGGCATGAAAGAGGTTGTTGTTATGGTAGCAGCGGTATTGAAACAAATACACAGGCAAAGACCACCAGGGAAGTTGTTGACCCAAATGGGGTGAAACACATAGGAGAGAACCAGACAAAGGGTGTACAAAGGATGATGGGAATTAATGGGCCAGAAACTGGATAGAGATGTGAAACTGAAGGAAGTGGAAACAGCATGATGGGGACAGGGTGTGGTGAAAGCTGAATACTGAAGCACCCAGTACTGCACTGAGTCATAGGTAATTCAGCTCTGTGACTACCTTCCTGGCTGAGCCCAGCTGCTCAGGACCAGGCAGTGGTGAGGGTCTGTGACAGTGTGTCTGCCATGGTCTTTGGGTTGCATATCAGTGTCAAGAGCCACAGCTCTAGGACATATCCAGCATCTCCACTTTGCTGTCCCTGAGGGAAGTAACCATGTATAATTTGCTGATATAAGTCACATATGTATCAGATGTGGGAATGGTGGGCAATACCTAACTGATATACTGACATAGTGTGTATTACACCCCATGCACTGCAGACCACCTGGCAGTTGATGTAGTAGAATTCCTTATTTATTTGTTTATTTGTTTAACTGCGGTGGTGGTGCTACGGTAGCATTGTCGCCTCACAGTAAGATGTTGTCCTGTTCGATTCTCAGCTAGAGCATCTTCTGTGTGGTGACATGCATGAATGGGCGTACCTTCATTGAAGGTTGTGCGTCAGGGCCGGCAACTCGGTACGTAAAAATCTACTGCCAATCATTAGCGGACTGGAGTTCCGCTGTGGTGACCCCTAACCGGGAAAAGCCGAAAGACGCAACAATTTATTTATTTATTTATTTTATTTGCAGATTGTTAACCGGGAAAGTCCATTGGGCCAAGATGAGCCCTTTTTTAATGGAGGCCTAGGGAGAAAAGCTCCATGTGCAGACATAAAAAGCAAAAATCAACAGAAGTTAATACATACATTATTAAATATCAGAATCAAGCAAGAGGTAATACAAAAATTAAACAATGCAAAAAATCAATAAAGCTCAATGCACAGACATGAAAAGCAAAAATCAACAGAAGTTAATACATGCATTATTAAATACCAAAATCAAGCAAGAAGTAATGCAAAAATTGTATGTAAGAGGTATAGGTAGTGGAGAAATAGGAAGGCTGGTGTTAAGTGGAAATTATGGTAGAAAGATGAGGGAAGATGGAATATGGAGAGGGAGTAAGTAGGCTGAAGCTATGAGGGGTGAGAGCAGGAGCACTCCCAGGTAGAAGAGAGGTAGGAATGGAGCAGGGTCTTGAATGTGGAAACTTTCTGGGTAGTTCGGATATGGGGGGGGGGTGAATTCCATTTTCGTGTGAGAGAAAATGACAATAGAAGTTGTCCAGGAGTATGTAGGGGTTTGTACACTTCTAGGACATTTTGACTGTTGGATCTGAGTGATCGGTCAGGAAGATGCATAGTAAAGATGGAGGAGAGGGAGGGGCATTGAGATGGCTTGAAGATGAGTTTTTGAGCAATGCAGACTTGAACGTAAGTAAGATAGTTAAGGAGTTCTAGCCAGTTTAAGGTGTATAGGGCATCACAGTGGTGAGATGAGGATTTGGAGCAGGTGGCGAACTTAGACATTTTATTATATCATGATGCCAGTTTGGTCTTAAGGGTTGCTTGTAAATTGGTGAGAAGAGGGGCTCCATACATGAGAGAGGGCAGGAGGTAGCTGGTAAAGAGGGTAAGCTTTGTTGAGGGGGTAAGATAACGGTGGTGACAACACAGCATTCCGAGTTTCTGGTGAGTTTTCTTGATGTTAGTTTGAAGGTGAGTGTCAAATTTTAATTGATCATTGACAAGGACACCAAGAAGCTTAGTATGATGGACTATTTCGATGGAAGTTGAGTTTTGTCTAACTATGGAGAAGGAGTTTTTTGTCTATTTTGGTATTTTTGGAAGGGGTAAAGATTATAATTTTGGTTTTGGAAGCATTGAGAACTGATGATTATTTAGCATCCAAGTCTCAGTGCTATTGAAGGCAGCCTGAGTTGCATGTAAGAGTTCAGGGAGAGATTTGGCAGTGCAGATAATGGTTGAGTCCTCTGCATATTGAACAAGTTTAGCATTTGGGATACAAAGATGAAAGTTATTCATGAAGATGTTAAAAAGAAGTGGACCCAGGATAGAACCTTGGGGAATGCCTGTCAGAGTGTCAAGGTAGGAGGAGGTACAGTTTTTCCACTTGACGGCCTGTTGTCTATTTGACAGGTAGCTGGAAAACCAGCTGATGGAAGAGGAGGAAAGACTAAGGTGAGAGAGTATGGACAGGAGAAGACTGTGGAAGATGGTGTCGAAGGCCTTGGATAATTCAAGGAGAAGGGTAGAAACAAGATTGCCTGAGTCATGAGCATGTTTGATGTTGTCAAGGAAGGATAGAAGGGGTGTGGTGGTACTGTGACCAGATCTGAAACCATGTTGTGTTGGGGTCGATAGATGGTTGTCTAAAAGACAGGGTAGGAGTTGCAGGTGAATATACTTTTCCAGAATTTTAGAGATAGACGAGAGAATGTCTATGGGACAGAAATTGGAAATGTCGGTGTTGTTGCCCCCTTTGTGTAAGGGAATGACAAAGGCTTTTTTTCCAGAGGAGGGGTACATAGGAATCTTAAATGAAACAATTAATTAGGATACAGATGGGGAAGGCTATGCCATCTGCAGCTAACTTGAGGAAGTTAGAAGGTAAGTTGTGTGGTGCATTGGAACATGGATTTAACTTTTAGAGGAGTTTTTTATGGTATTAACAGAGATGGGTTTAAGGGTGAAGAGGGGAGGGTGAGTTGGATTGGAGGGAGAAGTGGATGTGTTGTGGGGGGTTGGAATGGAGGTGGGTACTGAGTAGTTAGAGAAGGAAGTGGTGAGTTTGACTATTGAGTCTATGAAGGAGTTAAATGTGGTGGCTATGATGTGATCTGGAGAGCTATGGTCCGGACAAGGGTTTTCTTTTCTGCCAGGAGTTAAGAGGGTAGAGATACTACTCCATAATTTCTTATGGTTGGATTTGTGATTGCACTAAAGCTTGGAGTAGTAGAATTTGTGGTCAGAAGTAATTTGTTTATTAACTCTATTCTGAAGCTGTTTGTATTCAGTTAGGAAGTTAGATGTTTTGCATTTTTGGTATAGTTTCCAGGATTTATCTCAGATGTGCATGAGGGATGTAGTTTCCTTGGAAAGCCAGGGGGCTATTTTCGATTTTACTCTCTTAGTGCTAGGAGGAGCAAGGCTGTTTAGTAGGTTAATGAAGGAAGTATTAAAGTAGGTAACTGCATGGTCAAGAGGAAGAGTTTTCAGAGGGTTCCAATTCATCTGTTTTAAGCAGTCAGAAAAGGTTTGGGGGCAGAAGTTAGTGAGTGTTCATGTTGAGGTATAGTTATGCTGTAGGTGTAGGGAGGAAAGTGGACGATAAGCAAAGGCAGGAAGATGATCACTAAGGGAGTCTTGTAAGGTGCTGCTATTTGAGATATTATTGGGGTGGAAGACTAATATCCAGTCCAAAATACTACCGGAAGAGTTATCTTTGTTAGGTCTGGTTAGAGAGGTAATTAATTGGGTGAAGTTGAAGAGGTTTAGGGTCAGAGAAGTTGTAGTGAGTGAATAGAGGTCCAGTTGATGTTTACGTCTCCTAGGATAATTGTTTCATTAGTGGTAGATGAGAACTAAGAAAGGATATCCTCAAGAATGGGGATGTTGTTCCCATGTAGTATGTAAAGGGCAACTATGCATATTTTTGTGGTTGCTGATTTTTAGGAGAGCCAAGGTTATTTCAGCAGTAGTGAACTGAGGTAAAGGGTTGGTGTAGGGTCTTACTGTTAGAGAGGAGGAACATATTAGGGCTACTCCACCACCTTTCTTTTGTGTTCTGTCATTTCTTATGATTGTATAGTTGGGGGGGGGGGCGATTTCGGAGTCTTTCAGGTGGGGCCTGAGCCATGTTTCTGAGATAGATAGTATGTTGGGTGGTTATGGGTGAGCCAAGCGTGGAAGTTGGGTAATTTATTACAAAGGCTTTGGGCATTTATAGTAGCTAAAAGGAGAGATTTGTGGGGAGAGGTTGAAGGCGTAGAGCTTGACTTTGTATTCTAGGGTCCTGGGTTTGGATGTATATCTCCAGAACGGAGAATAGAGATTAGTTCGAGAAGTAAGGGCAGAAGTTTATTAGATTCACTAGGATTGGAGTTGGGGGAAGAGAGAATATAGGATATGGGTTATGAGGAATAGAGGCACTATTTGAGATGATGAGCAGTTTTCTATTGAAGAGGAAGAAATCATTGCAGTGGTA
Organism: Protopterus annectens; assembly: GCF_019279795.1. Taxonomy (NCBI): domain Eukaryota; kingdom Metazoa; phylum Chordata; order Ceratodontiformes; family Protopteridae; genus Protopterus; species Protopterus annectens. Next base: position 960,561,784 of record NC_056747.1, read on the forward strand.
GAGGTGAGGGGAAATATAGGCTGAGTAGGAGGCTTCGGTTTTGGGAAGTGAAGAGGTTGCGTGATAGAGTGGGGAATAAGAGAAGTTTGGGAGAGAAGTAAGGTGGAGTAGCAGATAGAGGGAGAAGGGGAGAAATACTACGAGTAGTGGTTGAGCAGGAATGGAGTGCATGGTTATTTTTTGGGTAGTTTTATTAGTTGGGATGGTTAGATGTAATATAAGAGGTTATGGTGATAGAAGTGGATTGAGGAGTAGATGGTGTACAAGTTGAAGTTGGTGGTGCAAGTTGGACATGGAAGAGAATTCAGTACTTGGTAGGAGGGAGTGCTATAATTAACTATTTGGTGAGAGGAGTGTTCTGTGATAGGCTGAGTCTAAGGTGGGAGTGTCTTCATGTGTATAAATGTAGAAATAGTGTGGGCGAGTGGGAATAGGGGGCAGGGTAGTGGAGTGGAGTGAGCCCGCAGGCAAATGGAGCGGGCAGAACCAAGAAGGAGGAATGAGCAAGGAGAGGAACTCAGCAAAAAACTATCAGTAAGACAACCTGATTAAGGGACACAGAGCAGCTGGCAAGCTCTGGTGAGTTATAGTATCAAATTCTGATAGGGGCTCAGAACTAAGAGGTAGTGGCTACTGAAACAGGACATATTAGTTAAGTATATTCCCTGAGGGCACTAGGGACCAGAGCAAACAGTAAGTTATAACTTTGTATAATTAAAAGTGGGAGTATGCTGCCATCTAGTGGTGTACCAGAGTGAAAATATTTTAACAAACTATTACTAAAATGTTAAGATTTGCACTGGGTGTAACAAGGATGGACAGGATTAGGAATAAGTATATTAGAGGGTCAGCTCAGGTTGGAAGGTTTAGAGACAAAGCCAGAGAGGCGAGATTGCATTAGTTTGTACATGTGCTGAGGAGGGATGCTGGTTATATTGGGAAAAGAATGTTAAGAATGAAGCTGCCAGGTAAGAGGAAAAGAGGAAGGCCTAAGATAAGGTTTATGGATGTGGTGAGTGAGGACATGCAGGTGGTTGTTTTGACAGAGCAAGATGCAGAGAACAGGAAGAAATGGAAATGGATGATCCGCTGTGGTGACCCGTAATGGGAACAGCCGAAAGAAGAAGAAGAAGATAACTATTTACAAGGAAAAAAGCCGCTATAAGTGTAGGAAAGAGTAGGGGATGAGGGACTGCTTTAGAACTGCTAGTGTTCACGAAGCAGAAAAGCTGCCAGCTGACTTGAAAAGAACTAGGCAAGCACAGATATGGTTAATATATTGCTGTCCTGGTGTCCTAGGTGGAGTCGTGATGGTGATGTAGGTGCATTTAATAGCTCCAAGTACCTCATGGAAATGGGTCGTTTCATATAATATCCACATTTTGTTGTTTCTTTCCTTGGCAATATATGGAAACCAGATATGTTCTTCTGTATCTAGCATGGCATTGATGAACTAGTGTAGTATCTGTGAGGAAGATGCCTGGGGAAGACCCAGCATGTCTTAAGTTGGTTGCTGGAAGGCTCCTGTGGCAACGATTGTCAATGTTACATTTGCCTTCTCCACAAGATTCAGTATTCCATGCAGTCAGTGTGCATTCACATATGTACCATCTTTTACATGTTGTCTCTGTCTGCATGGAATTGGTCCATGATGTCCCTGTCAGGGAGGGGATAGCATTTCTGGCATGGACAGATCCATTAGTGATCCAGTGGATGACTAAGCACACTGCTATGGCTACTACTTGCAAGGACACATTCTAATACCTCTAACATTGTAGCACAGTCTGTGTCACTGTTCTCTAATTATGGGATACAGTTTCACTGACGTCTTCTCGTCTCTGTATAATTTGTATGTTTCTGAGTCATTCTAGTAACTTTTTTACCCTCATTTACATTTGCTGTTAGTCTAATTATCGTAATGTTGCTCATTTTCATTTCATTGTCATTTGCACACAGTGCTAACCGTGTGATTTCACATTGTTTGTGCGCTTTACTCTTTTGTCCCCACATATCGCCCAATTTTGCCTTATGTATTTTGCTGTTTATTTCTGAATCCTTGCCTAAGCATTTGCAAAAATTAAGCATAACATTGTATACTATATTGTTGACTGTACAATTAATCCTACTTCAACATTAGACCACTATTACAATTTAATCTCTGATATCGCTTCCCGTGTAATGTAACTAATACCTCTAGTTTAATGTCCAAACAAAGTTGTAATAGGATATATGGCTCAAGTGAGGGAGAAAAAGGTTCTTTGGAGCAGCCCACCAACCTGATTAACAAAATGAATGAATGAATGAATGAATGAATGAATGAATGAATGAATGAATGAACAAGCAAATAAACAAGCAAACTAACTGACTATAGTGACCGGATGAGAACTTGATGACTGCATAAGATTAAACTTGAAAAACACTCTTTTGTTAACTGCTAGAGGGACCGATAGAAAAGAAAACAGCAGCTGAAATAAGTTCTTCGGTGAACCACCATAGCTGGATTAGTGAAACTTTAAAACTTTAATCAACACTCTTGAAATAAAAAAAAAAAAAAAGTAAAAGAGAGCAAAGACATTCACTTCCGATAAGCACTTTCAGCTAAAATAGTCTTCAGATCATACTTTGCTTCCTGCTCTCCTTAATTAAAACACAAAACAGCCTATCACCATTCCAGAATCAATCCACACCTTCTCTTTAGCCAATAGGAACACCCTCCAATCAATAATTATGCGGGAGTCAAGGCTGTTATTCAGAGCCTACCTTAAGTCTTCTGGCTTTAAGTATAGGTTTAAGTGGAACTAAGTTGTTCAGCCCAGGACAGTGATCTCCTCTCATATTAACAATCCACTTAATCTCACGAATTTCTGTCCTGTTTTTTACATCACCTTCTCTTTTTGTTTGAAAAACACATTCAACAACTTTAAACTTAAAGCTGTGTGTGGGATTAAGCGAAATATGGGAAGCAAGCGCATTATTAGGGTCTGCATTTTGATGTCTCTAAGATAGTGTAGTATCCTATCTTTGAGCCATTGGTCCATTTTGCCTATATAGAAAGCACTACATAGACAGCAGGATGCCAAGTAAACCAAATGTTTACTATTGCAGTCAGGAAAAACATTGAAATTGTACATTCTATTGGTGCAACGATGTACAAAAGTATCACTGCTGTCAATGGACACACTAGCTTTGCATCTGTTGCATTTAAAGGTGCCCTTTATAGCCAAGGGTGCCTGATTGACCAAGGAGTGATGATGATTTTAGTATGACATGAGAATAAGTTAAATGAATGAATCAAGTTGTAAAATGGATTGAAAAATGGCTATCCGGCAGAGTCAGAGAGTAGAAGTGAAGGCAGTGTTTTCTTTTCCCTCTTTCTGAATTGTTAAAGCAGTACCTCATGGCCTGGTTCTGTTCACAGACTACTTGCTTTATATATGGAATATATTTCTATGTTCAAATGTCTTTTTATTAAAATTTTCAGTGTATAACAAGTATCAAAACCAGCTAGTCAGAATATACAATAGAAGCTTATACTGGTTTACTGAGAATAAGAAAATATCCAAATTAAACAAATTGTGGAGTATTTAAAACAAAACACAGCAAGTTCCTCAAGTACAATAATTGGATGGAACATAATCATTTCAGGCAGTAGGACAAATTAGTAGGTATGCATCTCACTAAGCACACTGTACTGCAGGTCTTAAGCTACCTCTTGCAGAAGCCAGCATTACTGGCCTCTCACTCTGCCTGAGTTAAAAAGAAACGAGATAAATCAATAATCTCTTGGAGGTGTAGGTGGGATATACAAACATCAGAGCAAATCTACATATCCACATGAACAAGCTTGAAATCCAAGGCCTGGAAGAGCACCCACAACTGTACAACAAAGATACAGTCCCACATGGATCTGCAAGAAAACAGATGCATGCAATTATAGCCACAGCTGCACAACTCAGACTCACATGGATGTGCAAGATACTAGAATCCCAATAATGGTGCCTATAACCACACAACTGAACAGCTATACAACGCCTTTCCATAAGCAGCTGCTTATTGACAGACAAGAAGCAGGAACAGTACAGAGAAAGCCCCTAACAGTAGCCCACCTGGTATGTCCTAATGCTTGTCAGAGAAAATGGCCTTTATTAGTAGCACAGTTTTGAAAGACAGAAAAAAAAAATCTAAAGTGAAGGCCAGTGTTGGGGGCATCTAGCTCACCGAGTTCGCTGACGATTGTAAGCTGGGAGCAGTCACTGATTCCCTAACTGATGTTGACATCCTACAAATAGGCCTAAAAATTACAAACAACTGGTGCCAAAACCATGGTTTCAGATTAAGTGTTAAAAAATGCATAATCATATGGTTCAGTAAATCAAATATCTCTTCAGATCATAATATTGATAACACATCCTTAAAAGTAGACTCAGTGATGAGGGACCTGCGAATACAGATAGATAGTAACCTAAACCTTGACAACCAGGTAGCTGCAGTTGTGAGGAAATCCTCCTGTTTGACTCAATTTATAAGTAAAGGCATGGTATCAAGATCAAAGGAAGTCATAGTGCCATTGTACTCGGCCCTCATCAGGCCCATAATTGAGTACAGTGCTCCCTTCTGCATGTACCTAACCAGACACTTACACCAACTGGAGCAACCCCAGAGGTTTCTCACTGAAAAAATACAAAGCGTAAGACAAATGTCTTATGCAGACCAACTAAAGTGCCTGTCCCTTTACTCCATCTCATATTGTTTATTGAGAGGGAACATATGCTTGACCTGTGATTAAAATGTTACATATTCGCAAGAAAAAATTTACGAGGGTTATGCGTTCCATGGATCTGAACCTTATTTGTGACTCTAGCAGAACTTGCTGGAGGGACAGATTCGTATCTATTCCAAAGGCTACCTTGTCTATGAAATAAATTTTCCATCTTCGTAAAACAAAGTCTGTCCCTCATTCTCTTCAAAAAGACTTTTGATAAATGGATGGAGAATAGTAAATTCACTTCTGTGGTACTGCCCATGTCCCTTATGGACAGAGACAGTCAGTAAAATGATTCTGGGCTCCAACAAGGAATAAAATGTGATGTGCTATTGATGAGATGTCCAAAGGAAGGCATAATGAATGCTATGCTGCTTATATTAGGTGTGTTATCCAGCTTTTCAGGAGGTCTGGGACACTTTTAGAGGAGACAACTTGAAAGTAGAATAGAGAGGCAGCACCATTCAGATAATGGGAGGTGTGAGAGATTTTATTGGGTGGGGACACTGTGAATATAAAGGATGAGCATGATCACATTTGCAGGCTCTGATTCATTTAACATTTTGGAGACAGGAAAAGTCTAATGGGAGTAATTTTATTTGAGTTGTTTTTGTCAAAGTATGCAGTTCATTTGATTGACTTGCAGAAGACAGTAGATTTGGATACTTATTTCTACCTGTTTATTTTTCAGATAAGACAATTTTACTTTAGTTTTTACGTTACTTGTATTTCTTAGAGCAAGAAAATGTTTATGATGAACTTGCTTATTGCTCCTTTTCCATTTTTCGCATAATTTGTTTTTCCTCCTCATTAGGGTCTTAAGGTCAAATGTAATTTAAGGAGAGCATTGCTCCCTCATTTGTGCATGCCTTAATGCAAAATGTTAATCTTAGAAGGGTAACTAGGGTACTGAAAATGTATAGTGGCTGAGAGGGGTCTGTAGATTAATAAAGAACGGACAAGTCAAAGTTATCTTGAGCTTAAATTGGCAGAGATTCCTTTGATTATGAGACTGTTTTACATGTTACTCAAGCAGGGAGCACATTAGGAGTTTTAAAGAAGAGTATATCCTGAACTGGTAGGTGATCACGCAGTAGTTTTGGTAGAAATTTACTATTGGAGAATTTATAAAGGATGTAAGTAATGATCAGATGCAAAACAGAACTATAGCTAGAAAAAGGTTTAGATTGGGTGGGTTAATTGATTAGTTGTGTGAGATTTTTTTGCAAAAAAAATATTTGAGAAGGTCGTTAAAATCCCCTATTATTGCTATGCTTCCACCACTGTTGTGTTGTTGTCTTTCGGCTTTTCCCGGTTAGGGGTTGCCACAGCGGAACACCGGTCCACTAATGATTGGCAGTAGACTTTGATGAACGCCGAGGTGCCAGCTCGACGTTCAACCTTCAACGAAGGCACGCCCATTTATGCATGTCTTTCGAATGCCCACCCATCCACAGGGAGGACATGCAGACTCACACAGAAGGCACTCCCCGCACTCCAGCCGAGAATCGAACGGGAGAACCTCTTGCTGTGAGGCAACAACGCTACCGCTGCACCACTGCGGATGCTATGCTTCCACCACTGCATATAGTTAATATTTTCTGTATTGTTTCTTTGAATAGTTTTAGACTGCAAGGAAGTGATATGTATACAAAATTATATATACAAATGCAAAAAGTCCCTTTATATGACTGCTTATGGTGAAGTGCACTAGCATCAAATTATGATAATCTTCATGTCTGGATGTGTTGCAGACTCAAGTTTTAATAATAATTTTTGGGAGTTTTCTTAACCAATATACTAATGCTGCAACCTGTCTTTAAACCTTATCTGTTATTTAGGAAGACTTGACATTCATGCCACTTGGCCTGTGAAGTTGAAGAGAACGTGTTATTTTAAGTCAGGTTTCACTGATCCTCAGGACATCTTCTTTAAGATTACTTGCCTGATGTTCCTTTCAGTCAATGAGTCAGAAGCAAGCACCCACAGTCCACACAGAGCAATATAAACAGTTGCAAGATTTAATTTTGCAGCAGAACAGGCAGGCATTAAGAAATGACAAGGTATGAGTTAGAGGACAGGCTTTTTTTTGTTGTTGTTATGTTCAAATCACTGGGGAACATAGCATTTTTGAAAGTTGCAAAGGCAAGCATTCTTTTTTAGGACAAACCAGGAACTTTTTTTAGCAAACACTGCAGAAGCAAACCTTGAGCAGAGAGATGTAATGCAGTTGTTTTTTTCAAGTATGAGTTACAGGCATTCTTTTTGTTCCATGACAATCCAGAAACATTTTTTTCCAGACAGGAGATGGAATGCAGTTATGTCTTCTTTTTGCAGGTACAGTTTGCAGTTTTTCTGTGATAAAGCAGAAATGTGTGTGTGTGTGTGTGTGTGTGTGTGTGTGTGTGTGTGTGTGTGTGTGTGTGTGTGTGTGTGTGTGTGTGTGTGTGTGTGTGTGTGGACATCTCTGATTTTGCCTCATATTTATACCCTCCTCTTGAGCATATTACTTAACCAGACGGTGCTTTAGGGAAACTGGAAATTTGGTCTAAGCTCCTCAATGTCACCGGGACTGCAAGCCTAGTAACTAGTACCTATGAACCAGAGTAGCTATTGGGTAAAGGAAGGAAACTGATCGCAGTAAACAGGAGTTTCATTACCTGACACACTCCTTTTGGATGTGATCATTGGTTTCCTTAATGTTGACAGTGTGCTTATTATTTAGCTGTGAATAAACTGTACAGCATGAAGTCTTCTATGAGCTTAATTTTAATATTTTAACTATGAATACAATTTTAATTTAGCTTGTTTCTTGGTGGCACTCAGGTATGAAATGCACTGTTTGGACTTTAACAGTTTGTCTAGATTTAGTGCTGAAAAGAATAAAGAGTTGAATAAAGAGTTTAAAATGACCAGGTAATGTTGTGAGCTGTTAAAGATCTGCTTCCTGTAGCACGTGGTTTGATTCCCTCAGCCTTCAATTCTCTTCTGTGTCTCTGACAATTTACTTCATTAGACAGAACTCCTGGGAAAAAGGACACATTGTCCAGTGGGCTGTCCCACACTTTACCTACTGTTTTGACATTAAGCAAGTCATTTAACCAGACAGTGCTTTGGGGCATTTGGAAATCTGGGCTAGGGTCCTCAATGGTCTCCTGCATTGAATGCCTGTTAACTATTAACCTGTTGTCAGTGTTTGCCAGCTATCCCCTATTGCACAACTGGTCTACTGTAGGAAAAGTTATAGCAAAATCACTAGCACTCCAATTTTTGATACAATGACGGCAATTTATGCTTCAGAAGCAGCAGACATTGCATTTGTAGGTGCCAGCAGTAACATTTGCATTAGTAATAGTTGTCTTTAATGTAAAATTTATTCAGATATCTTTTACTTCTGCAGACATTTTGCATATGGACTTAGCATATGTTATCAGGCAATTAAGATTTCTTATGATCTCATAAATATTCTTCTATTTAAACTGTGCTACACCTATCTGGATCTTATGGTATGATTCTAGTGATCTTTAAATGGTTTATTGTAGTTCATTCAAAACTACCAATAAGGTACATGTAATTCATTTCTTCATAACAATAGAGGGTATACTCTGTCATCAAAGTGGGCATAACTGCTGGTAGGGAGCTCTTTGTGGATAAAAGTATATTATGCTCTTACCTGGTAATTTTTAAACTCTTTATTCTTTGCAGGACTAGTGTGTGTGTGTGTGTGTGTGTGTGTGTGTGTGTGTGTGTGTGTGTGTGTGTGTGTGTGTGTGTGTGTGTGTGTGTGTGTGTGTGTGCCTGTGTTTGTGTGAAACAAATTTGAAATATGTGACTTTGGTCATTATTATTAGTAATTCTTTAACACAGATATCTGAGATGGATGCAGTCAACACAGTTATAATTGCTGGTATGGGGGATCTCCATACATACAAATGACTGACACTGATGATAAAGTTAAAAAGTCATTCTTTTATCTTTGTGGGACTAGTGATCATTTGTATGAAGTAAGCTGGAATATTTTACTGTGGCCATTTTTATCACAATCAGACGTGATGTGTACTGAGTCAATTTAGTGGTCATAATTGTTGAGTACAGATATTGGTAGATTATAATGACAGCAGTTTGAGTGAACTTTTATGGTTAAAATGTTCTGAAGTGGGCACTTATTATTGGTTCATACATTTTGTTTCACTGCATGCTGGAAAGATGTTTAAAACTACAAATTTAAAATGTACTCTAACAAACGTTGCTGTATTAAACAAGAAATATAATGCAAAACATTCAGGAAGGGGAAGCAAAGAAAACTTGCATTTATGTCGGGGTCGTAACAATGTTTACAGGGTGGCCATTGGTTTGAAAACAACTCCAAGCACCTGCAGCAATTGGAGACACCACAAAGGTTTCTTACAAAGAAAATTCCGGGTCTTCACCACCTGCCATATGTCGACAGACAGAAGTCATTGTCAATTTACTTTGTGTCATACAGACTACTCAGAGGTGACCTACCCCTTGCATATAAAGCTGTCCTGGACCCTGCCTTAATTGAAATACTGCACATTCACAAGTCTAATGGCGCACAAGTCACTCATTCTGAAGACCTTAACCTGGTATGAGATATCAACAGAATCTGCTCGAGGGACAATTTGGGACAATTGGATGGGTAACTGTAAATTCACCCCAGGGGTTCCACCTGTATCCCTCTTGGACAGGGGCAATTGGTACTGATATTAGTGTCTGCTTTAAACAGACACTCTTGGGAGCAGGATTGAACTTGGCTAGGCATGTACGGGCCCTAGGGCAGTTAGCCTATTAACCCCCTATGATCCTATGGAGACCAAGATGCACTTAATCCACCAGTAGTCTGCTGCATTTTCAATGACTGTGAGCTTCAAGGGAAGAGAAGTTTTCTGTTGCTTATGCTGTCTGTTTTCAAGAGAAGTTTACTGTTGCTCATGCTAAGCTTGTTTTCTTTGTGTAACTGTTTTGTTTTATTTAGCAAATGGCCATTAGTGCCTGTCTTATAAAATTCAAAGTAAATGTTTTAAATTAAATCCACATCTCTGTAATCATTGAAAAACTAAAGAAGAAAATAGTGTGTACAGTGAACAGTGTGCGTTTTAAATGGGGAGCCAGGTAATGGGGTCACTGGAATGGCTGTGGGGGGCCCTGGTCAATTACCCTCCCTTGGGCTCTGTTTGACCATGGTCTGCCTGAGATTGCTATGTAGTTGCTCTGTTTAGCACTGCTGAGAATCTGTATGATCTCAGTAGGTTGACCATTTAGTTGATGGATGGTGTTTTCCTAACTAATGGTAGTGTATGAAGGCAGCTTTATACCATTTCACGCATTTATGAAATGTGGTGATTATAGCAAGTGTTTGCCATTAGTTTGCAGCCTGATGACTAGGAAGACACTGCAAGCTTATAATGTGATGTGGCAGGCTGTCTTTGAATTGCTTGCACACAGCCATTTAGTCCAGGTTGGCATATGCAACTTTGAATTGGGAGCTGTCAAGAGTATACACAAGAATACCCCTGTTGTGAAGAGTAAAGGTGGTCTGTTCTACTTTTGACAAAATACTGGATGCATGGTGCAGCATTTGTGATTGAGTACCATGTATGACAAAGCTTAACTTTCCAATTGAATGTTAACAAACTTGTTGGCCTTGCTTTTCTGCCTGAAATGAATGTGCTGTCTGTATTTCATGACTTGACTTAGTTATTTTCACCTGAAGCAGCTTTGTTTTATAGTACTACTTACCTGGAAAGCCCAGAAAGTTTGCAACCAGGTCAGCATTCGCAGTCCATTTTCCTCCTCTGTTCTCAATAGTGTTCTGGTATGACTGTGTGGAGACATTCCATTGCCATGTACGCTGTCTTTTAGAGTGACTGGTGTCTGATTTGGGGGCAGTCATGGCTGTGATAGTGCATGAGCAGAATAGAACAGATGAAATGCATCTCTGTCTAAGTGTAGCCACTCCCCTGTCTCCACACAGACCCCAATTGAGATCGAAACACAGTCAGTTCATTAAATTGAACTGCAATAGGGAAGCATGTCCTGCTGCTGAATTTCTAAAAGCTGTTGCTCTACTGCTCAAGATGTAAGCATGATCACTGATTTACAATCTATCATGCTTATCTGTTCACTAGGTGACAGGGTATGGTGGGCTTGTCATTTACTTCATTTGCACATGTTTGTGGCCTGTTCTGATTTATTGTTATTGTACAATGATGGAATTATGGTGTTTAGTGTGTGTCAGTTGATGTATTGTCAGTTATACTATTATGTTACACTGTTTTATGATTATCATCTCCTCATCACTGCTTTGCCACCATACTTGTAATTTGATGTTATGTGCATTGACGTTGTGCACATTCTTTGTTCTCAGCATTTGGTTTTATTTTTTCAATGCCTTGTGAGTTGATGCACTGACATTTTGACATTCTGAATGTGTTCCATAATAAGTGTATGTATCTCCAGAATATAGAAGCTAAACTTTCAGCAGTAGCCCCAGCCTATGACCAGTGCACACGCACGCACACACACGCGCGTGCACACACATACTACATATACAAGCAGTTTGAAGACTACACATATCAAATCCATAGCTATTTTTCAAAAACAAAAACTTCAATGAAACCAGAACTTCGTACCTGTAATATATTGCACAGAGTGACCACAGTAAACAAAGTTACATCATCACAATACCATGATGGTAAGGGGGAGTCCATGACAACAACAACAAAAAAGCAAAGAACTGGGGTTAACATTGAACCAAGTCCGACTCAAAATGCATGAGGCAGATGTTATGACCTAACAGCCCCAAAATAAAATAACTGGTGACTGCTTTATGAGTAAAACAGACAGGTAAGGAACTTTTGACAGTGTCTTACCCGTATTAGACCAAAATTAGGGACATCTCAAATAGGTTAAAATAATTAAATGAAATATAACATGGTCATTGTGTATGCTAGAGTAGATTATGCACATTAAATGTGTAGAAACATCAGTGCACACTACATCAGTGTGTACATGCTGACTTAATTAAACTGGCTGTAGATATAATCTCTCTTAAATTTGGGAAAATGGGTCACATAGCTAGAGTTTTTATTAGTAGTGGCCATACTGTTATATCTATGAAAACTGGAACTAGTGAAAAGCATGCTACAAATGATAAGGAGGCTATAGAAAGCAATAAATGATCTGTCAGAATAGCTGAGCCAGCTTTTTGCTATTGCTGAATTAATTAACTGTAAATTTTAATTGATTGCAGTGAACTGCAAGAACTACATGATTCAGAAAATATAGTTATGCTTATAAAGGAACGGTATGTATGCACAAAGAAAACCCTTACTATAAAAGAAAAAAACAGAGGAAGCAGTCTGTATTTCTGGAGATAGAACATATTATCCCATTATTCAAGTAGAAATTTAAATTGTGTTTGAAAAGGGTTTATGCAGTTCCTGTTACTATAGTAATAGGGAAAGACTTCCCCCGTGTTGAAGATTTCTGGAAGTAACTAGGAGGATAGGTAATCCTGCTAAAGGACCACCTTATCAATGTCGGGAGGTGAATAAGCCAATAGATACAACTCTCGCTATCCTAGAAAAAAAAAAAAAAGAGGAGAATCCATTAAACTCATTTATAAAAGCACATGAATCCAGAAAAGAAGGCATAGTGTTGTTACAAAGTCCTAAAGGTACTAGGTACGATTTGGCTATACACAGAAAGATGAATAACCTGTACCATTTAAAGAGGTATGTCAGCATATGCCTTTTGCAAAACAATCTACAAGAGCAAAACCAATAGAAGGAAAGAAGTTAAACAGTAATATATCACAACCTGAAAATGTCATAAACCGAGAACAGAAATGTCATTGCAGCCTGAAAGTTTTAGAACAGGGGAAAGTATTACTCACTGAGAAGGTATATTCCAATAAAGTGAGGTTAGAAAGTATTAGAAAATGCAGAACCTAAGCAGAATTCCAAAATGTCAGTCTAGCTAAAGACCAAGAAATGAATAATTCTAAGCAGCAGGCGAGGGCTGAACAGGAAAACTTCACAATTTAAAATACTTTCACTGTTGTTGTTAAAGAAGAAAAACAGTTACCTAATCTGAGTTCTAAAGCCATTTTTCTCAGTTTAAGATGTCAATTAAGGGAAGGTTGTAGGCAACAGGTGTCCTTAAGAATGGAAGAAAGTGAAACTGAAGACTGCTTTTTTGGCAGATGGGAGAGCAACCTAGGGAAGAAAAAACAATTGAAAGTTTACACAGGATGAGCCACATATAGAGATGACAAGGAGGTGGAGAAGGAGAAGACAGTGCACACTTTGTGACAAATTATCCTGGTATTCCTCCTGCCCCAAAGAACAGGAACACTAAACAGAGGGAAGAAGTTTGTGTGCATCAGGTTTGTAATGAAAAGGAACAGGGCAAAACGATAGATATTGCCTTTCTTAAGAGAGGAGTTTGACATTTGAAACTGTAGGGCTTGCACTGGCAGAAGAGGAGACAGTACCATAACAGAATGATGATGAGTGAGCACACGGTCATTTACAAGGGGGTCATCTAGGAATGATCAAGACTAAATCAAGGATCCTAACAAGGTTTTACTGACCATGTTGTATAATGAATGAAGTTGACAATGTCTGTTCTGGATGCCCTGAATACCCCAAAAACAACTGTCACCCAGTCTTTAAAAATACTTTGATTCAAGCTCCTGTCATAGCTGTGCCACTTGAATATATTTCTGTAGATATTTTTGAGACATTCATAAAATCCAGGAATGGGTTTCAAAACATTTTAACTATGTGGACTATGTACCTAGCCATCACGAGGCTATGTTAAGAATATAGCTAGAGAGTCTTATTATTATGCAGAGTAGGGATACCTAAGGAAATGCACACTGATCAGGGAACCTCATTTATTTCCAGAATAGTGTACTAGCTGTTCATTAAGACTGAGTAATTAAACCTCCTCAGTGTAACATTCCCTGAATAATGGGTTAACTGAGCATTTTAGCAAAACTCTAAAATCCATGCTTATAAAAGTTATTGTGGAAGTTAGTAAAAAGTGAGACTGGGGATTGTGCAAGTAGCACAGTGCATTAAAGCACTGCCTTTTGCACTGGATGTGCATATGGATTTGGGTTCAGTTCCCCACTTGGCTGTGTATTGTACCATAACTGGTAATTTGGAGTGTGTGTTTGTTGTATTTTCAAGTTAAGTACATACAATATTATAAGGGGAAGATGCATCTAATTCTGGCAGTTAGCACAAAGGACTAAAGTTCTGACTTGTTAGTGAGCCGCTTCCTGTTCAAGAGTACAGTGTTGTAATCCTCCCACCTTCATTTACCTGCTGTGTGACCTTGAGTAAGTCATTTAACCAGACAGTGCTTTGGGATAACTGGGAATTTGGTTTCTTAATGGTCTCTGCTTGTGTAAGTATGTGTGAATCAATTTATAGCATACCTCTTCTTTGCTGCTAGAAAACTACCAAGGCTTAAACTAGTTCATTCCTGTTGAGTTACTTTTTATTTAGAAGCAGTCATGTAGCTAGGTGGAGCAAGAGGGGCAATAGCCCCAGAAACAAAGTGTTGAGGGGAGTGATCAGCTGATCCTAATCACTCTTTAATGTAATACCGACTTTTAAAAGCTGGTATTGCATTTGCAGTTAAAGCGGAGTGCTGTAGCTCTCTGTGTGTGATCTAAACTGTATAGCAAACAGTTTGATACACTTTACAAGTAAAGACAAAATCTTTTTTTTTTTAACTAAAACCTGAGTTCTGTAGTGCTCTGTGCAGGCAGGGAAAATAAAAGAATAAATGTTTTTTTTTTTTTTTTTTTTTAATAAAATATGTTAAAGGAGGGTTGGGGCCTGAATGCTGGAAAGGGTGTGTGTGTCATGCATCCATGCATCTATCCACCTGGTTGGTGTAGAAGGAATGTCCATTTTTTAATTTTTTTTAATTTTTATTTTTTTTTTGTTGGTGGGTGCGTTGATCTAAATATAATAAGCTGATCACTTATGACATTATAGTGAAGTGTTTCTTTTCTTTTTTTTTGCTCCTCACTCGAAGAACTGAAGGGTTGAATGTTAATTGAACCAACTATGCTTCTGTATAGAACACACCCTCATGGACTGTTAGATATTATTAAAGAAACTTGGAGAAATGAAAACCCCGTTTAAAACTTTCATAGAGGTGAGGACCATCTTATAAGACTACATGTAAAGAGCCCAGGAATTCAGAGCTGGATACTGGGTGTTAGTTTTGTTCTCCTCAACAGAAAGGAGGTTTTTACCCAAATATCAGGGGTCATTTGAAAGTGTGAAAAAACTAAATGATGTAAACTGTAGGGTTGAAGAGACTATTGAGAGAGGGTCAGAACAGCTATACCATATCTGTCTGTGTCTTTCGGTTTTTCCCAGTTAGGGGTCGCCACAGCGGAAACTCCGGTCCGCTAATGATTGGCAGTAGAGTTTTACGTGCTGGCTTGCCAGGCCTAATGCACAACCTTCAATGAAAGAAGGCCCATTCACGCATGTCGCCACACAGAAGATGCTCTAACTGAGAATCGAACGGGCAACGTCTAACTATCAATATTCAGAAACTGTGGCAATAACTGCTAACCTCTGTAGTTAGTTTAATGAGAGAGACTGAAGAAACTGATGGAGAAAGAAAACTGATGACACCATTTAAACCACAGAAACAAGAGTTGATGGTATTTATTTTAATAAACAAGGAAGTGTTTTAGAATTACCCGACATAACATTCACCACCATACTGAGACCATTCCAAGAGAAAAGGTACAATTAAAAAAATTAAAACCTTACATAATATCACAGTTACAAAGGATGGCTGTGCAGAAAGTACAAAAAATGACTGAGATGGGGGTGAGATAAGAATCAAAAGCAGCCGCATAGTGTTAGTCCCAATGTCTGATGTAGTCAGGCTATGTGATCATTTTGGAAAAATGAGTAGCATTTAAAACTTTGACAGCTACTCTGCTTAGTGTAGAAAAATTCTTGGAAAGATTGGAGAGGGCAAGTTTCTTGATCACATTAAAGTAACAAAGGGCTTATCCCACCAGTATGGCCTGTGGGTTTGAAACTGAGGATTTACTGCATAGTGTTCTGGCCGTATCCTAGGGCATGCCAAAACTGATGTGTAAGTAATGCTGTAAGTAGTATTGTGATATGTTGTGATAAACTGATGTTGTAAGTACTGCTCTATAAAAATGTTTTTTTTTCATTTTACAAAAGTTAGGTATGTCTCTGCATTAGTGCTGGGAACAATTACCTGGTTAGTTTAATGGCCCTCTAGATCAGAGTTGTTCTGTCACTGTAGAAGTTTTGTACCTGTAATTACAGTTCTGGGAAGTGTGCCATGGAAGATGATAGACACTCTGAAGGGGCTTGAAGTAATCTGGAGAATTCCTGCTGAAGCATCCTGCCAGGTGGAAGCTACCTAAATGTATTTTGAGACTAAACGTAATCTGGCATGAGAGACTGCAGACTTTGTATTATTTTTGTTTTATGTCCTGAAGAAGAACTTGTACCACTTAACTGTTATTTTGCTTTCTGTTTTGTTTAAAACACATTTAGGGACAAAGAGCTTGTGCTCCTCTGTTGCTTTGTTTTGATGCCCCAAATATAATCTAAGAGAAGTAGAAAATAGATCAGTTCCATATAAAAGTTTGTGTGTGTAATGCACTGTTGATGGTGTTAGCACTACAGAGAACCTTATATATATATATATATATATATATATATATATATATATATATATATATATATATATATACATATATATATATATATATATATATATATATATATATATATATATATGTATATACATATCACTCTAAGGCAAGTCAAAGGTATATGTCCTTTTCCCCACTGTAGTACGATCCTGGTGTTAGTATATATAATAAGGGGATATGTAGGGGGTGCAGCCCTCCCACATTGGGGGGTATTGGGGGCGTACCTAGTTGGCTTTTAGCAAATAATGTAAAACAAAACCAGACAACATACAACCAAAATAAATGTGGGGGGCTGTGCCCCCCAACTATACATACTAACACCAGGATCGCACTACAGTGGGGAAAAGGACATATACCTTTGACTTGCCTTATTGTACTACTTGTCAGTGAAATGAACTTTAGGTGATTTGGTCTCAGTAAATGAGTTTTGGTGAAATTAGTTTTAGTGAAGTGATACGTACCCATATAAATATATATATATATATATATATATATATATATATATATATATATATATATATATATATATATATATATATATATATATATATATATATATATTTATATGGGTCTACTATGGTTGATTGAAAACTCACTTGATTGAAAATGAAATTATTAGGACCACTTTACTGAAAACTCACTTGACTGAAACTCATTTCATTGAAAGTTATAAATGGCCTTTTCCCCACTGTAGTGCGATCCTGGAGTTAGTATATAAAGTAAAGGGGTGTGTGGGGGGGGCACAGCCCCCCCACATTGGGGGGTGTGAAGCAGGGACATCGGGAGGCATACTGACTGTACGCATTTCAGTACAGTTTATCTAGAGTGGGGGGTAGAATCTGTCATGCTCTTACCTACATACCAGTGGCTGCTGATTGGTCCTGCTTTAGTTGAGAGAAAGAGAGTGAGAACGCGAGAGTAGACTGCCCTTATTAATGGAGGGTACATGCTTATCGTTAGTCTGATCTAGTGTTCCTTCCAACTTCCACTGACCTGGCTCTTTATACATGTTGCTGCATAGATTTGTAACCAAATCTAAATGTATGTGAGTACTTTTAAGTTTTGCTATGAAAATGCTACCAGTTTGGTCATTTGTTTGACACCCCAGTATACAACGTTAGTGGCAGGCAGTGAATCAGTCATGAACAGCATTTGTTGTTTTTTTTTTTTGGAGTTACAAATTACAAAGGGTGCTTGTGTACCACTCGCAACGCGAGTCGCATGTTAGTTTTGTTGCTTACCTGCTTTATTATGCATCGATTTATTCCTGTTTTCCTTGGCAAACAGCTTATCTTGCTCTCTGTCTCTTTTTTATTTAATCGCATTGTGATTGTAAGTGCATGGTGCCTACCCTGGACGTAATCCGAGACTGTTAATGTGACTGGTGGTTGCAGACAAGTGATACTAAGAAGCACACACCTCTCAACTGCCTGGTATCTGTACTGTTGAGGAAAAAAAACATGTAAAAACAGAAAAACACAAACTGTACTCTGTTTTGAAAATGAAATAATGTGGATGTTAGAACTAGAAATATGTTTACTGCAACATTTGTGGTCGTAGGCGGTTATTGAAGGGACACGTGTTCTTGAATATGAGAAAACAACACTGAAAAGTATGGTATTTGTTTTTACCAACCTAATGTTTTCTACTAGATGATCCAAGATTTCAGAAAAGTAGCACTGACATAAAATTATATTTACATGTTTAGTTACATACAACTGATTTAAATTTTCTCTAATTATTTGTATTGGTAAAAGCCACTAACACAAATGCGCATACAAAAAACATTATGGTAGTGTATGTTTCACCGCAAAACCAGCCACCAAAGAGAAGAACACTAAAAATATGGGAACAACTTTTAAATATTTGTCTGATCACTGAAGTTCTTTATTAAACAGTGAAGTGCTTGCCATATTCTTAGTGTTCTTTCATAGTGGCTGGTTTTGCGGTTATATGTACACTGCCAACCATTGCCGTACAGAGTTCTTTGTTTTTTTGTTGTATTTTTTTTTTTTAGTACTTGAAATTCTACTGCCTGCTTGACCAAGTTGACTCATCGGGTTAGCAACTAGGTGCCGGAACTGAAACTGTAGGGCGAGCTCCCCCCCTGCCTTCTTACATGGAAAAATTATATAAAAGAAAAGGGAATTTCAGTAGTAATACTTAGTCCATGGGGAAGTTGAAAGGGGTAGACAAACTGTGCAGCTTTCTAGATGAAGTGTCTGGTGGTAGTGGTTATTCCAAATGACTAAGTAAATGCAGGCTGCCATTCTTTGCACAGCAAACCTTCAAATCTACTTAAATCTTACAGTAGAAGCATCTGACAGTATGTGTGAGGTGCAGTCTGCCTAAGCAAAGAATGGGATGAAACTGAACTTAAAACATGGTGGATGCTGGGGCCATTGAAAATGTAAGGATATTTTTAAATGACCTTTTTTCCTAAGTAACCATAAAACTCCATAGCTTTTCCTGGCTAAGCAGATTAACTCCAGGTGACAAAGAGTACGGAAGGGGTCGTTGGGGAAAATGTTTAATTTTTGTGCTTGTGAGTACATGGAAAAGTAATTAAGAGAACCTTGGAGGAAATTATTCACTTTGATGTAATTTGGTGGTGCTTATGCATACATGGACAAACCTGACTTGAAGGGGTCATTGGAGAAAATGTTTCATTTTAGTGCTTGTGCATACATAAACAAAGTACTGAAGGGGTTGTTAGGGAAAATGTTTAATTTTTGTGCTTGTGCATACATGGGCAAAGTACGCAAGGGATCCTTGGGGGGGATGATAATTTTGTGGTTACTGTCTATGCAAACAGACTGCTGATGAAGTCGTTGGGGAAAATGTTTAATTTTTGTGCTAGTGCATACATGGACAAAGTACGCAAGAGATCCTTCGGGGGGATGATTAATTTTGATATGATTTTGTGGTTACTATGCATACAAACAGACTGCTGAAGTCATTCGGGAAAATGTTTTATTTTTGTGTTTGTGCATACATGGAAAAGTAATTAAGGCAACCTTGGGGGAAATTATTCATTTAGATGTCATTTGGTGGTGCTTGTGCATACATGCACAAACCTGACTGAAGGGGTCATTGGGGAAAATTTTAATTTTTGTGCTTGTGCATTCAGGGACAAAGTACGCAATGTTTCCTTGGAGGGGTGATTAATTTTGATGTAATTTTGTGGTTACTATGCATACAAACAGACTGCTGAAGTCATTTGAGAAAATATTTTTATTTTATCCTTGTGTATACATGATACATGGAAAAGTAATTAAGGGAACCTTGGGGAAAATTATTCATTTAGATGTCATTTGGTAGTGCTTGTGCATACATGGACAAACCTGACTGAAGGGGTCGTTGGGGAAAATGTTTAGTTTTTGTGCTTGTGCATACATGGACAAAGTACGCATATACATGATGATATAGACATTGATATTGAGCAAGTCCTGAGCGATTTCAATCCGTGCGATGATCGGTGCATAAACCTATTTCCAGCATAATAGTGCATGACACTGAGATGCACAGAAGTGTGTTTTTCTTGTGAATGTCTAGCTGACCAATTTCTGGATCTTGTGTTTCCCTGCTGCTTGCAAACGTGGGGGTATTTCAAAGTAATCCATTTAATATCAATTATGATTGACTAGAAATAAAGCTATTTACTGCACAGTTGTGTTTGCCATTTGTAATGAACTAAATAACTAGTTTTGCTCAGTTACTACTCCTGTATTAAAATACATAAAACACTAAGCATTTCTATCATTGATAATTATGGTTAACAAGGTTTATAACAAATTATGACAAATTGATAAGTACTATGCAGTGATATTGAATTCTTAGTAGATGAGTATGCTGAAAAGTAGGAGAATTTTGTGTGTGCTCATGGATGTTCAATGTTGCCATGTCAATCTTACTGTCACTTGGAACTATTTGATAATACCTTGGTAGTTCTTTTTAACTTGTATACATGTGTGCGAGTTTGGGTGTGTGTGGGAGCTCAACTTCAGTGGAATAAAGTCTGCAACATTTTAAATGGGAAGGTATTTTGTTTTTTGACCCATGAAGTTATGAAATGCTCAAGCTGCTTCATCATGCAAGTAATTACCATCCTGGCATACAGTTGACAATGCTCATTCAGTGAGTGGCAATGTGAAAGGGGCGTGGCCTGGTCAGCAGTTTAAGGAAGTGCACGGATCACAATGTGTAGATGTGGGTGTGGCTTGTTGGGGGCAGCAGACTAGGAGCTGTCAGTACAAATCTGAAAATCCTGCCTACACCCCTGGTGTGAAGCCCCCCACATATCTTGGTTATATAATCTGTTTTGGAAACACTTATTCATTGCATTTGTAAGTATCACTGCGTATAGTTTAAAATGTTTATAATATGTGGAGGGCTACGACCCCACACCCCCCAATGTGGGGGGCTGTGCCCCCCACATCTCCCCTTTCTTTATATACTAACTCCAGGATTGCTCTACAGTGGGGAAAAGGCCATTTATAACTTTCAATGAAATGAGTTTCAATGAAATGAGTTTTCAGTGAAGTGAGCTTTCAGTGAAGTCCTAGTAATTTCATTTTCAATCAAGTGAGTTTCCAATCAACTGTAGAAGACCCATATATATATATATATATATATATATATATATATATATATATAATACACACGCACACACACACACACACATATATATATATATATATATGTATATATATATATATATATATATATATATATATATATATATATATATACTACAAGAATGTGATGGGTGCATCATGAAGTGTCTTCTAAGGTTATGCTAAGATTATGGATTAAATTTCCACTCACTGCAAGTAGATTTCAACCATTAACTTCTTTCAAATGTTTTACACACACACACACACACACACACACACACACACACACACACACACACACACACAGACACACACCCACATATATATATATATATATATATATATATATATATATATATATATATATATCCTTCAGTTGATCAGCTTTCTGAAATACCAAACATCAAATGGCTGAGATCATATGACTGACATTTTGGAAGGTCGAACAGTGTGAATGGAGATTCAATGTAGTGCAGTCTCGGAGTTGGTATATTGGTACAGTTGGCATATATATATATATATATATATATATATATATATATATATCTATATATATATATATATATATATATATATATATATATATATATGGTATATTAAATTAGCAGGGGTGGGGGGTACAAGGAGGATTGGCCCTGCAAATAACAAACAAACAAAAAAAGCATTGTTTTTATTTATTAATTTTTTTTTTTGTTTTAGTTTCAACCTTCTGAAATGTCGGTCATATGGTCTCAGCCATATGACCTTCACATTTCAGAAGGTTGATCAACTGAAGGAGATTCGTACACACACACACACACACACACACATATATATATATATATATATATATATATATATATATATATATATAAAGTAGAAAATATCAATATGGGGTTATGGTAAAAATGTTTCTTTCAGATCTATTAAGTCATACCCTTGACAGTAAAACCTATAATCCTTTGAACCTAATTTCTTATCATTTCTAGAATTTTCTCACATTGATTAAAGGACAATCCTACCAAAAACCTGAAAAAAGATATGATTCACATGGCTCATGTGCTAGTAGCTCATAATATACCTGGTCACCACCACTTGCTCAGAAAAGCAAGTGCTAGAGCTTCCACAAGCCTGGTCTCCCACATGCACATAGCCTAACCCACATCCAACTCTATACAACCGTAGAACCCTTCCATAACCTAAAGTCTAACCCTAAAATTCCCACCCCTTTCCCAACCCTTGCTCACTTACCCTAAACCTCCAATCCCTTAAACCTAAAGTCTCTGATTGCTCTCTAAACCTAAAACTCCTACCCTTCTCCTTAAAGTTAAAACCATCATCCCGCTCCCTAAACCTAAACCCCCCTTCCTGGTCACTAAGTCTAAAACCCCCCTCCTGCTTTCTAAATGTAAACCCCCCTTCCTGATCACTAAGTCTAAAATCCCCCTCCTGCTTCCTAAACCTAAACCCGCCTTCCTGGTCACTAAGTCTAAAATCCCTCTCCTGCTTTCTAAACCTAAAACCCCCTTCCTGGTCACTAAGTCTAAAATCCCAGTCCTGGTCCCTAAGCCTGAAATCCCCATCTTGCTCAGTCCCTACAGCTGCTTGCTTTAAATCATATTTAGGTTGACGCACGAGCAGCAACCTAGCCGAGCTACAAGGTGCTCGAGTCCCTGGCTACAAGACACTGTTTCAGAGGATGGAACATGAGTGCCTGTAGTGTTCCTGATCCGTGTCATATCTTGTTCTTTTTTCCTGCTTTTCTGATTACCTTGCATCCCTATAAGGGAGATTTTCATTATACTGAAAATATGTATATATTTATTTTCATGCACACTTAAATTGCAGTGAAGTAAGTTGTAGTGCGAGTAAGATTTTCAGAATTCCACGCCAAGAGAATGTTATTATTTAATAATGCATTGTTTACTTATTTATGGCTGTATTTTCCTGACCAGGTTAGCCTTGATAGGTAGTCCCCATTTTCGAATGGGACCTAAGAAGGAATGTACATACACTAATTTAGTACAAGAATGCCAACAGATTATGTATTATATAATTTGGTCTCCATATCTTAAGTCAAATCTAAGTAAATATTACACAAGTATTATACTAGTTACACAAAAATCATTCCATACAGTGTACTGTAATTCCACATCGTTTTACAGTGTGCAGTACTTAAATCAATATAACTTGATATGTAGCTATCTCATGAACAGAATGGAGCAGAATTAATATTAACATTTCACATATAATTTATAATTCGGCTTTCATGGCTTGATATATTTTTCATATAGATTTCAACCGACATAGTTTTCAACCTTATACATCAAGAAATTGGGAAAAAGCCGGAAATAATGGCAGAACAAAGTCCCAAAATCAGGGACATGTTTTAAACACTGCTCTTATAAACTTAGAAAGTTGCTAGAATAACAGGTTCTATATTTGCATGCAGTTCTTGAAAGATATGGACAGAAGCATAGCTGGCTCAGCCAGAGCCCTGTGTTGGTACCATGAACCAACACCCAACTCCTTCAGCTCTTCACTTAAAGAGCAAAAAAAAAGCACTTTACTATGTTAAGCAAATTACAATATTAGTATAGTTAGATCTATGCCTCACAAGAAAAAAGCACTTCAGTGTAATAAGCCAGTCATTTTTACTACCAGATCTATATTACCCCCCACGTTTTCCACTGAAGAAAAAAAAAAAAAACAGTCATTCCTGCTACTGGCACACCAACCAGGTGACGAGATGCATGACACAGACACACACAGACACATACACACATACACCCTCCTGCCCCGGTCGTTTAAATCCTGTTTCTGTGCGCTACACCCACCTTTCCTTCAACACATTTTATATATAAAATAATAATAATAATAATAATAATAATTTCTTCATTTTAATTTTAGCAAATGGCTTGTTACAAATGTAAACAGTTGCTACAGTGTATGCCATAACTGCACAAAGTGCTATGGTGTTCATATTTTACTTTAAAAAATTCTTCTTTTAAACTGTAGCATATTGCATTCTACAAATTTAGCAAACTGTTGCTACAGTTTATACCCTACCTGTATGGGGTTCTATAGTTCTCAGGTTCTAGTTAAAAAAGCAGATTTTTTTTTTTACTTTTAAACTGTAGCAAATTACTTGCTACAATACATAAAGCAGTTGCTACAGTTTGGACCACACATAGAGCACTTAGAGTATGTCCTACACATGTTGTTCATCAGATTATTAGATTTTTAAATTATTCATAAATAACACATATAATAATATCAACTTTTTATCTAAGGCTTATCTATATTGTTTTCATACATTTTATACATTTTTGTGTATATAATGCGTTTTTAGTATCCACATTGATTTATATATATATATATATATATATATATATATATATATATATTTTTTTTTTTTTAACACATATTTACACTTTATACAAGGTTTTAATAATGTTGAAATAAGAAATGGATTTTATGTATTTATGTAATAATTGAGGACTGCAACTTTAAATAGATTACAAAATGAGTTAATTAACTAATTGGTTTAGTATTTAAAATTTTTATTAATTCTCTAAACTGCCCCACCACTTCTACAATTCCATTTCATCAGCCGTATTCTTGACTTTCTTTCGTATTTTAGAAAAATGAAATCAACAGATATTGAAACCCTCCCAGACAAAACACCTACTAATGTTCCCTCACAGCAGATGGGCTATACTCCTGGTTTATTCATGTTTTGGCAAGATTTCATCATCTAACCACTGACTCATCTCTAAAACCGCTTCTTGGCCAAAGTGGATAAGCCTGACCAATATAAAATGACTATAATCTAACTTATTCCCAAAAGCTTCTCATACATAACCATGTCTATGACTTTCATCCCATCTCTATAATACCTACCCTTGAAAACATTCTTGAGAAGTTAATATATAATCACAGTTCAGAATACAGCAAAACATGCAGGATCCTTTCTAGACATCATCATGGCTTCTAGTCACTTCTGGTCACTCAGAAGCTCTCATGTTCTACCTTAGTCATGTGTATAAACCTAACCATGCCCCTGCCCCCAACCCCAAACCTGTAAAGTACCTTACAAAAAAACCTTTCCCCGACAGCATTGTATTAGCTCAAATTTGATCAGGTGGTTTTATCAGGATTTTTTTTGGAAATAGATCAGAAAAGGAGAATGTTTTCTTTTCTTGATCCGATGATGCTTGTTTTTTTTAGTTGTTCAAGTTTAGAGATATTTGAGTTGAAAAGGTCAACTAAGTGAATGTCGACATTTTTTGAATTCATTAAAAATGTTGTGATATTTGCATTTGATAGAGTACAATAAAAACTGAAGGGGTAACATTTTGACCTACTCAGAGGTACTAATTACCAAATATTTAAATGCATAAATGAAGCAAAAGGGTGCAACTGAACAGTACAACTGATACAGCAAGGAAAGTAAATGTGTTCACAGCGATGGAGCCTGATTATGTTGCTACTTGTGCAATTAAAGGGTTCTAATGTGATAATTGTGCAGGTGTTTGGTGTACAGTCTGAACCTTCTGCCTCAATATATGGTACTAACATGTAAACACACAACATAGTTTGTCTGGATGGAGAATCAGGAGTATCGGCCTTGGTTTGGGCTAGTGCTAAAATAGTTCTCTTTGGAACTAATTCCAAACAAGGAGATGTCTGGTAGTGCCAGAACTGAATCCACATTGGGGAGATGAAGATAGTGTGGTATGCTTCCATGAATATAGAATGTGAATTATTATAAACTTCTGAATGTAATGCTTGGCTTTCAGAAACAGGAATGTTTGCAGAGACATTCTGACAAGAATATTACAGACCAATCAGTAGTCATGGAATACTAGTGTGTTGAACCTCTTGAGACCCCTACAAGTAGAGTAGGTATACGGTAGGAAAATGAAATGGCATTCATGTTGGGAATGAATTGATATCAAGACATTTTAATGAGCAGAAAAAAATCAAGTAAGTAGGGTAAAACAAGATTTGTTTATAGTTCAAGGCATGTCTAAAATGCATAAAAATGCTTGGCTAAAGTTGTACCTCCAAATATGTATGATGATAAAATGAATCCACTAAATGCCTGCTTCTGTGCTGTAGCCTCCGTGATGCAATACTTTTTATTTTCTTTTATATTTCTGTGCATGTTTATAAAGAACATGTAACCATCTATCAGCTGAATTTTGGAAAAGAACATTAATTCTTTATAATTGACAGTCACACCTTTGTCGTATCTTTAGGCATGGAGTTCCATGAAGATTTGCACAGACTTGGAGCAAAAGACGGCTTGAAAGGGAGTAAACTGCAGAAAGCCATGGAAAGCTTTGCATGGAACATTACAGTTTTAAAGGTAAGGCAAGAACAAATGTGCCATATTTTGATAGTGAGACAGTGAGATAGTCTCACAATTTAGAGAGTCTCACAATTGAGAGGAACTTACAGTCTTGTCTCACATGTCTGCACATGGATCAGTATCTGCATGAATGAGATTCTGACACTGTAATAAAATCCATTAAAATTCTACAAAAGTTTCTAAAATTAAAATCATGTTGCATGATAATTTCACTGCACAAATTTCAGTGCATTATATCTCAGTATGGACTAGTGAAGTATAATATTGTTAACTTTAGCTTTACTTCCATTTCACTGTATTGATTGCCAATACATCATTACTTCAAATAGTCAAGCAGTTATATAAATAAAAAGGAAAAATATTAATTTTGATAATGTATAAATAACAATTACATAATTATGAGCAGTTATTTAGCACCTCTAATAACATCATTAAAATGAAATTCGTTTTCTTGCTGCTGCCTGTTATCTGCACTTATCTCTACTTTTAGCTGTCACATTGAGAAAATTAAAAAAAGGTGTGAATCATT
This sequence comes from Protopterus annectens, assembly GCF_019279795.1. Lineage (NCBI taxonomy): Eukaryota > Metazoa > Chordata > Ceratodontiformes > Protopteridae > Protopterus > Protopterus annectens. The sequence goes on from NC_056747.1 coordinate 960,588,814, forward strand.
TCATTATTTCCACTCATGAACAAAATACAGCCCTTAAATCCTGCAACTTAATATTGTGGATCAACAGCTTATAAATGTCACTGTTGCTACACAATAATATGAGGTGTAGGGTTATGGAGACTTAATCCTCACCACTGGCACCTGTTCTGCCTGCATGGGGTGATTAGCCTTAAGAGCTTATGGCTGGCAAATGTGCACTAGTGCCTTGGGTTATGTCAGACACATGAAATACAAATATACTACCAGCTACAAAACAGGATTATACTCACTGAGTCACCAGAATTTGACCGACACCAATCTGAGTCCATTGCCTTCTAGTGCAATCTTACCAGCTGTAACCAAGACTTTACCTAGCTATTTTTCCATATGCACAGTGTCACAGAGTTTCCCAAAAAGGGTAACTGATGACTCTTCAGTGACAGTGCCTCTATCCTGTATTCATCAAACTTACTGCTACCAAAGTGGTGCTAAGATTCCATGATCTCAGTTAATGAGCACTCTTCCAGTAAGTTCTTCAATGTTAAATTATAATAGCTGTTAACCAAGCATTCCTCCCTTCAAATAGGGTAAATACCATCAATTGTATTTATGCTTTGGGGATAGCCCTCTTTAATAAAACAAAAAAGCAGCCACAGCATTTTACGAATGAACAAATTAAAACTCTTTACTTTTAAGTAGAACTGAGTACACGTGCACAATGGTATGGTAATGGCACATGTAAAAGAAGAAAAAAAGTTTTATATGGACAGATGAATGCCAGGAAAAAATCGCTATCTGTTGGTACTATTTTCAGTTACTTAATCATAGACTAATAACTCCACAGTCCACCACATAGAAGGCAAATCGATAAGTTAAGTTAACAATTAACTGTGCAGTGGCACAAAACTGCAAAACATAAAAACTGTTAACCTTATAAAACTATTTTTAACTGAAATTTAACTTGAGCAATAAACTAAACACTTTATTTTGGATAGAAAGCCTCAGTGTATCTAGTAGTATATATTTTGCCAACATGAAGGTATAACTTTTATCTATGGTGACTGGAAAAAGGCCAAGCAGTATCCATGGCTATCATCTGAATTTTTCTAAAAACATGCAGTGACATTCGCACGTACACTCACACCTATGGCCATTTTAGAGTCTCCAGTCCACCTACTGCATGTCTTTGGAATGTGGGAGGAAAGCCGAGCACCCAGAGGAAACCCACGCAAAGACAGGGAGGACATGCAGACTTCACACAGAAGGCACTCCAGCCGAGAATCGAACCAGGACAGGGAGCTTCACAGCAGCTCTCAATTACATTCCTTCCCAGTTCCCTTTCAATAGGATGCTTAGTCTCTTTTGACTGTTGTGACTTAGGTTTAGACTTATTGCTGTCTACTATCCCTTTAAATTAAATTTCCCTACTTGGAAGAAGACTAGTATATTTTGTTACATATGACTCCTGTTATTACCCAGCTCTTCTCCAGAAGTATCCACATCACTAGCCTCTATTGGAAGTGTAGATACTGACTGGGTTTCCCCCTTATGCCTTTCCCACATGGTTGTATCCATGTCTGGCTGCATGTAGCTGCATCTACAAAATATTGAATTGTATCAACAAAATCATTTTGTATCAGAACAGCTGATGGGATATCATCAAAATCTACAACCTACTTGCTTCCTTGCTCTTCATCCTAGTCCAGAAAAATCTCTGGACAATGGCACCTGAAAAAGGTGCCCCTGACATGACCCTATGTGGAGTGGACTGCCCTGAAAAGTAATGTTCCTAGCTAATAACTGCAGGCTTGGCAATGTTATATCTGATGAAGTATCCCTCTTAACAATATTTTTTACCCAATACCAGGCTAGATTACAGGCCCTTATGAAAATTTGGAGTAGTTGCATTTTCAAGGCGACCCACTAGCACCATGGTACTACATCTGCTAGCACTGTCACATGGCTTTTGTTTTCATACCTGTCTCAGTGGATATTTGAACCCCAGGTGTCCCACTTGGTTACACTGGAAAAGCACTAAGTACTTTGTGGGTACTGAGAGTAATGACCCCCTTTGGTTGTGGAACCTGATATGACAGTTTAGACTGACCCCATGGGTTCCCTCATACCCATGAATAGTGATGTCATGGAGGGAGAAATAAGAGTTTATGAGGGATTTCATTTTAAACATTGTGCCTTAAAACAGGCACAGATGAGAAGGGAATGAAGCATGACGCTGGAGGTACCACATGCTGTGTGTGGTATGTAAGGTAAGTGTAAAAGTGAGACTGTACACATTAAAGAGAGAATTTTGCTTAATAAAGGCTTGCATATTTGATGCTGATATGTGCCTTCATTACCAGTCTGAATATCAGGCACTGCCCCCTCTGAGGATACATAGTGTCCTTTGGAATTCTACAGTCCTGTCAGGGTGGGTGTCTAGTATGTACAGGACAACACACCACATAGATTAAAAAATTAAGCAGGATAGTGCAATCAGAACCACAAAGATTTTGTCTGCAAAGCCTTATTGTGTGTATGAATGCATTTGTCCTATTTCTCATTGCCTGATCTGTGTACACCCATTGCTGTCATACACATTGCATACCTGCCTTTACCAAGCCCTGCAGTAAAGGTCTTATTGTGAACATGTTCCAAACCTCACCAAGATGGTACTTGATCTCTGTCTTGGCAGAGCACCTACAGTATCATGAACTTGCTCTGATTTTTATCTCAGCTTCAGCTTTTCCTGACCACTTAGTCATAGATTTCTTCATAAATGCAGCGCAGTCACTAGCTTTAGTTCCTTCTGGAAAACACTGAATCTTAAATTTTCCTGCCTAGAATGACTCTTGTAATCTATTAACATTTTTTTCCATGTGTCTATCTTGACTTTACAGCCTGCACTTTAGACTTTAGCTCCACATTCTCAACTGTTAACCCTCATAGTCCTTTAGAGTGTTCACTTAATACTCCTTCCATCTCCTGAAACCTGTTGTCATTGACTGTTCATTTTATGCATTTCTTGATATAGTGTAGATTTTCTATATTTCTCAATATATTAAATTCAAAGAAGTTGGATCCACAGAGCAATGTGTACAGTTTGCAGGTTTTTTAAGCCATGATAGCAGCTTCAGCTTGGTTATCCTGCTCACTGTTCTTTGATTGATTTTTTCTTTCCTGGGTTAGAGCTCCTTAGTGCAGTTTTAAACCTACCTATTCACCTATGGTGCTGGAAATGACCCTTTGTTACCAAAATAAGTAAATTACAATTTAAAAGTGGCGACAGAAGAAATCCATCAGCTGCAAACCAATGTCATACCAGAAGTACTACCTTTTTTTTGTATTTTATCTCCCCTGTCTCTCTTGTAAATTGCATTTCTTTTTATAGTTGCATCCTGGTCACAGTTGTCTTTTAGGGGACATTTCTGTTAATGACACAATTTACAACACATTGCTATTCTATAGTTTTTGCTCAGACTGTGGGAATAAGTACTTATTACTTTGTATGTTATTTTGTATTGCCCCTTTAACAAGCTACTGCAGCACAAGGTCTTCTTGTTCATAGGTTCATAGGTAGGTACTAGGCTATCTGCCCGAGGGCATTTATAAGCTTAGCCAGAGTGTGTCGGCTTTCGCCACCCCATTGATTAATTAACTGATCCTCTGTCAAGAACAGCCAGTGAAGTGATCTCAGGGGTATATTTTCTGTTACCCATCCACTTGTCAAGGTTTCTCCTGAAGAGTGTTAGTGAGGGGCTGTGCCTGATGTAATTTGGAATTTTGTTCCAAAGCATGGGGAGTCTCTGTGACAGAAATCTATCCCTCCAGCATGTTCTATTTATTGTTGTGGCGAGGTTTAGCTCACTAGAGTGCATGGCTCGCAGTGACTTGGATTTCTTTAGGTGGAGCATGTCCATCAATTCTGAGTTGGACATGGCTTTGTAAGTCAGGCAGAGATCACCCCTGAGTAAGCGATATGCCACTGAGTACAGCCGGAGTTTTTCCAGTCGGGCTGCATAGGACATATGTTTGAGGCCAGTAATCCTCTTGGTGAGGTACTTTTGTGGTCTTTCCAGCTGTTTGAAGTGTCTTGTGAGGTACAACCCAAATGGGGCATTGTACTCTATCATGGGTCTAATGAGTGATGAGTACAGGGGCACTATAACCTCTTTATTTCTAGATGTGAACCCTTTAGTAATTAGATGGGCCACTTAGAAGGATTTCCTAACTACACGGCAATATGATTGTCAAAGGAGAGATTACTATCTACCTGAGTCCCCAGATCTCTTATTACCTCTTCTGTATTAAGGGGGCTGCCACCTATGTGGTAATTCGTGGGTGTTTTGTTTTTCCCAAATGGGATGACTATGCATTTTTTGGCATTTAGCTTGAGGCCATGACTTTGACACCAGGTGTCTGTCTCAGTAAGGCCCTTTTGGAGGATGTCCATGTCAGCCGGAGAGTCAATTATGGCTCCCAGTTTGCAGTCATCGGCAAACTTGGTTAGCCATAGTCCTCCTGTGTTTGCCTGTACTTCTGAGAAGTATATGCTAAACAGTAGGGGTCCCAGGACCGAGCCTTGCAGGACACCACTTGTGACAGGTTTAGAGTCGGACCTGGAGCCTGCTATTCTTACCATGTGAGTTCTGTCTGTAAGCCAGTTGGCAACCCATCTTGTGACGTAGGGGTTTATGTTCAGGCTGGTGAGGTTTTCTGTAATACCCAAGTGGGGAATGGTGTCAAAAGCCTTGGTGAGGTCAAGGTAGGCTGTGTGGACCACCTTTCCCTTGTATATGGCCTTGGTGACTGTCTGAAGTCAACCAGGTTTAGTAGGCATGATCTGCCCTTAACAAAGCCAAACTGGGTCGGGTCAAGTGTTTGGAGGTTCCCAATGTCTTTTTTAATGAGCTCCATGATGATGCACTCCATAGCCTTACAGACCAGGCTAGTCAGGCTTATGGGGCGATAGTTACCAGGGTCAGTTGTGGCCCCTCCTTTGTGGAGAGGAATAACCGTTGCTGTGCACCATTCTATGGGCACGTAGCCTGTGGAGAGGCTGAGGCTGAACAGCGTGTTTAGGTGGGGGGTTAGTTCGTTCTGTAGTTCATGCAAGACACAGCCTGGGACACCATCTGGTCCCATTGATGCTGTGTTTTTGGCTTTTGAAAGGGCTGTTTTCACCTGTGCATCTGTGATTTTTGGGACACTACACTTTTCTGGTATTGTTGTGGGCCCTTTTGGAGGTGAGAGGGGGGTGAAGTTTGCACTGAATCGATCTGCCAGGATGTTGGCAATATCAGTAGGTTCAGTATATTTTGTGCTATTTTGCACTAGTTCAGTGCATATCTGCGAGTTGCCACTTAGATTCTTAACATAGCTAAAGAAGACCTTGTGGTTATCTTTTGAATTTTTGGCTATTTTTTTTTCAAAGTTAGCCTTGGATGATTTCATGAGGGACCTTAGTTTCTTACTGATACTGATCAGGGATGTCTTTCCTTCTTGGGATTTGCTTTTTTACTGAACTAGTTTCCTCCTTCTGTTGTATAGCCTGTTTATTGCAGGGGTCCACCAAACTGGTTTCCTTCTCTTAGAGGAATGAGTCTTGGTTTTGCTAGGGATGGCACAATCCATGCATCCTTGTAGGTGCTCATAGAGTGCATTTGTAAAGGTTTCTGCATCTTGGGCAGCGTATCCTTTAGCATGGGGCTGTGAAACTTACCACCTCTCTCTTAAGTAAGGTGAAGTTTGCTTTAGAAAAGTTTTTACTGTGGTTTCCTTAGTTGGGGGTGGGGTGGGGTATGGGCATCCAGAGTGATTAGTTTATGGTCTGATCTAACCAGTGACGGGATGACCTCCGGTGTGGAACACCTGTCGCCCATGTTGGTGATGACCAGGTCCAATATGTTTTCACCTCTGGTAGGGGAGTTTACCAGCTGATCCAGGGCATTTGAGTTGATGAATTCCAGAAAGCGCTGGGCCTGGGAATTTGTACTCAAGTAGTTTTCGCAGTGAATGGTAGGGTCCAGTGTCTCCAGAAAGGTGGAGTGGTGGTCCTGGGTCATGTAGGGTGATCTGTAGCAGGCCACAATTTGCATTGCAGATTTGCCCGATGTTAGTTGCACATGGATGATCTCAGAGGTATCATGCTGCGCCACTAACATGGAGGTGTAGGTATCCTTGATGAATATGGATACACCCCTTCCTTTTGTGTTTCAGTCCATGTTCTGTGGCCAAAATGTGTGGTATGAGTTGTAGCCCAGTAGTGCTGCAGTGCACTCTGGAGCCTTGAACCAGGTTTCAGTTACTGCACAGATGTCAACGTTCTCCATACTTAGGAGTGCTTCGAGCGTGTGCATTTTGAGATCTAAACTCCTGGCGTTGAGCATCATTACCCTCAGTTTATTTGTTAATTGTGCTGTTTACGGAGGTGGGTTTGACTTTTGTGCCTTGCCTAAAAAATGCACTATGGGGGCAGCAAGAGCCTTGGCCAGTATTTGAAAGCCTAGGGGTGACAGGTGCAAGTCTTTTCTTGAGAAGCAATGTGGCTTGTTGAGCATGACGTCCCAGGCTGACAGATACTGGATCCCCTTTGAATGACACCAGAAGCTTAGCCAATTGTTGAAATTGATAATTTTTTCTTTATTCTGAGGTATCGTTCTTGGTGAGGGCAGGATGCTACTCAGGGTCAGGGTCATACCAGCCTGGGCTGCATGATTAGAGAGCTCTTCCATGTCTCTTTTTATGTTGTCCAAGGAGGTATGTCTCAGGTTATTCACACCAACATGAACAATGACAGAGTCATATTTGTACTTGTTCTAGAGTGACCTGAGTGCTTGTGTTATGTGTCTCCCAACAGGCAGCTAACAGTAACCTTCTGCTTGTCCAGCCTAGTGAGTGAGACGTCAGTGTGCCTCACTATAGAGTCACCTATTACTAGTGTGTTAGGTATGTTATTTCGCCTTAAGGGCTGTGATTGTGTGGCACACTGATTTTGCATTTTATGTGTTGTCTGGTTTGTGATGAGAAGTGCAGGTTGTTTGGGTGTCTGCTTTAGAGGTCTCTGATGCTTTTGAAGTTTTTTATTTAGAGCCTCCTAATATAATTTTGTGTATTTATGGGTATTTTTTGCCAGTGCTGTTTAATAGGTATGTGTGTGGCTGGAGGTGTGGTGCAAGTGTTAACCTTCTCCTCTTGACTGTCTTTTCCAGCCTTGGGTGGAGACAGCTTAGCTTCCAGTTTGACTGTATAATCTCTCACATATGTTAGTGTTTTGTGGCAGGAGTAGAGGGTTGTTTGTGTACATGAGGCAATTGTAACATTGCCTCAGGATACCCAGATTCACCAGCTGGTCTGGAGAGTGCACCTGAAGTTGCCCTATGGTCATGCCCGAATAGTAGGGTGAGCTGCTTAGTCGCTTGGTTGGTGAGGGGCGAATAAAGAGCCTTGTCCTGCTGGGCAGTCAATGTCAGGGTATATTAGTGCTTGCTATTAGGTGTGAGCAAGTGCTTGGCTGTAAGATGCTTTTTGAGTGCTTAGGTTGAGAGTTAGACTAGTTTCAAGGGAAAAACTGAAGAGGAGACTTAGTGGAGCCAGGAATAATTTAACTGTAGCTAACCAGCACTGCCCGGTGCGCAAAACTGTGCAAACGTGGTTTTTATAGTAGGGAAATGAAAGAGAGAGAAATTAGCCCAAAATGGCCAATAAACTACTAACTTCTGGGCTGGAACCATTCCTCCAGGGACGGATAGATTGCTCAAAGCTCCCCTCTCTCACAGGTGAACAGAGAAACTTCCTTCTATCCAAGTAAGGTATGGGCAACTCAGAAACTAGTATCACAGCCCTGAATTCAGCACTATCCTGAGAACTGGACTATACTAGCTTAGAAAGGTGGGAAACAAGGGATTTTTTTGTTTATTTGAAAAGATAAGGCAAAAACAGTAAAAATACACTTAAAACAGCTTTAAACAACTACAAACAATCAGAAAAGGCTATCACACTTGAGTGTATAGCCTACAACAGTTAAACAAATTATTTAAACAAAAACAACTTTTTAAACTTGCAGGCAGTCAAATAAGTACAATATGTGAAAAAACAAGCTTTTAAATCACAATAAACGCTGGAAAATTTGCGTTTAGGCAGAAAACAGTTAAGTACAGCAAGAAAGTACAGCAACCTGATACTTAATCACTCCAAAGTCTCTCTTCTAAGCTAGAAGGCTTGTATCAGTTTAAGGCTTTCTAGTGCTACCCAGTAGGTTAGTTACAGGAAGGATGGAAACAAGCACATATGTGGTCTTTTAAACCAGAAAGTTGAAAGAGAAAAACTGTCCAAATGTTCAATAAACTACAATTTCTGGGCCAAGAACCTCTCCTCTCATGACAGACAGGCTACATAGTACTTATCACTCCCACTGATAAGTTAGAAGGCTTTCTTCCAACACAGAAAGGCTTGCAGGGCTCAGACGCTTACCAACAGTCCTGGATACAGCAACTCTGTATCTAGACTAGGCTAGTTGCAGGAAAGGTGAGAAACAAGCGCAAGTGCGGCTTTTAAACCAGAACGTTGAAAGATATGGAAAAAAAACTGCCCAAACAGCCAAGAGCTGCAATTTCTGGGCCAGGAACCACTCCTCTTGTGGTAGATAGGCTACCTGATGCTTACCACTCCCACTGATAAGCTAGAAGGCTTCCCTCCAACACGGAAAGGCTTGGGGGGCTCAGAAACTTACAAAAAGTCCTGGATACAGCAAATCTGTACCTGGACTAGACTAGTAACAGGAAAGGCAGGAAACAAGCGCAAACACAGACTTTTAAATCATAAGGTTGAAAGAGATGGAAAAGCTTCCCAAACGGCCAATAAACTATAATTTCTGGGCCAGAAACAACTCCTCCTGTGGTAGACAGGTTACCTAGTGCATTGATAAGCTAAAAGGCTTCTCTCCAACACAGAAGGGCTTGGGGGGGGGGGGGGCTCAGAAGCTTACCAACAGTCCTGGATACAGCAAATCTGTACCTGGACTACACTAGTTATAGGAAAGGCAGGGACCAAACGCAAAACAGGCTTTTAACCAGAAAGTAGAAAGAGATGGAAAAACTGCCCAAATGGCCAATGAACTACAATTTCAGGGCCAAAACCCACAATTCCCATGGTAGATAGGCTACTTAGTGCCTACCACTCCCACTGATAAGCTAGAAGGCTTCCCTCCAACACAGAAAGGCTTGGGGGGCTCAGAAGCTTACCAACAGTCCTGGATACAGCAAGTCTGTATCTGGACTTGACTAGTTACAGGAAAGGCAGGAAACAAGCTTAGATTTTTTTTGTTACAGAAAAGCAGCTAAAACAGCAGTAAATACAATTCAAATTGTAGTGCAGGCCAGCATACCCAAGTGTGTAGCAACACTACGGCAAATACAGTTCATATAAATGCAATTAAATTAACAAATGACTAAAAAACAAGTGCAGAAGGCAGTAAATTAGAAGGCTACTAACAAGCAGTAATAAGTGCAGAGATAGAGCGACTGAACAGATAACAGCACGCAGAAGAGCAACTAAGACAGTTACAGTAAGAGCAGATGAATAAGATATATATATATATATATATATATATATATATATATATATATATATACACACACACACTTTTTTTTTTTGAGGATCAGAGCAGGATTAAGAGGCTACAGGGGTTGTCCTTCCCAAATGATCTCTTTGTACACAGTAAGAGTGCCCGAAATCAGAATATGATCCCACTGCACTCAGTTGAGTGAGCAAATGAGATGGGCCCAGAAGGATTTTCCAAATACAAATCTACAAGAGGGGCGGGCAATTTCAAAGCCACCAACATTAACACCAAAACAAGAACAGGGAGGCTGGGTGGGGAACTAATGGTAGAGAGACAGCCACAACTTCAGTTGAGTTAATATTCAGTGAAAAACACAAATAAATAAATTAAATACAGTACTATATGCAAAAGAGCAGATAAAAGTGTACTTAAATTCACTTATACGTCCAACAGATTTCAGGTAGATGTTAGCCGGCCAAAGCTCTGATATTAATCAGAGATAACTCAAAATGTTCCACTTATATAAGGCAAGACAGGATGTCAGTGATGAGCTGAAACTACCCCCCACTGCTGTCATTGGCTACACAGAAATTTAAAAAGTACTCTGTAGAGAGACAGCCACAACTTCAGTTGAGTTAATATTCAGTGAAAAAAACACAAATAAATAAATTAAATACAGTACTATATGCAAAAGAGCAGATACAAGTGTACTTAAATTCACTTATACATCCAGCTGATTTCAGGTAGATGTTAGCCGGCCAAACCTCTGATATTGGTTCATAGGTTCAATGGTGTTGATAGGCTAACAGCCACAAGGGCATCCCAAATCTCTAAGATGTTCTGGTACCCTTGATAAGTGTAAGCAGAGGCTAGGGAGATGAAAAATTTATAAGCCAGGGCCTGGGAGATGAACCATTTACAGGTTGCCTGTGTCCATTACAGACCTAGGTACCAAGCCAGGGATGAATTTCCTGTTCCCCATCCAATTGTCCAAGTTACACTTGAATTAGTTTAGGGAGAAACTCTGCTTTACATGGATGGGGAGCCTGTTCCAGAGATGGGGCAGTCTCTGTGATAAATTCCTGTCTCTCCAGCAGGTCCTATTTATATTACAGGTTAGGTTTAAGTCTTTTGAATGGTTAATAATGGCACTGTTTGTTTTGTAGATATGCAGGATGTCAGTCAGAGTGATGTCTGAAAATGCCATGTATGCCATGCATAGATCTTCCCTCAACAACCTATAGGAGACAGACTGCAGGGGTAGGGCCTTGAGGCAGTCTGCTCAGGGCATTTTACTTATGCCCTGTATTCTTTTAGTGAGGAACATCTGTGGACATTCCATTTATTGGATATGCCTGGTTAGTTATATACTAAAGGGGACATTGTACTCAATATTAGGTCTGATGAATGCTGAATACAGTGGAACAATGACTTCCTTGGACCTAGATGCCATACCTTTGTTTATAAGTTGTACAACATAGAAAGATTTCCTCACTACTGTAGACACATGTTGTTCAAAGGATAGATTACTGTCTATGTGTGTTCCTAAGTCCCTGACTACTGGGTCAACTCTATAGAGTGTGTTGTCAATATGATAGTTAAATTCCTGAAGGATACTGTTATGCATTTCTTGGCATTTAGTTTTAGTACATGGCTCTGATACCATTTGTTTGTCTGTGTCAGCCCTACCCGAAGAACATTTATGTCAGTGTGGGATTCAATGACAGCTTGTAATTTGCAATCATCTGCATATTTAGTCAGCCAGAGACCATTGACATTGTTCTTGATGTCAGAGAAGTAAATGTCAAAAAAGGAGGAGTCCAAGGACCGATCTTTGAGGGACTCCACTTGTGACTGGCCTCTTTCTAGAGGTGGACTCCCCAAGTCTAACTTCATGGTTCCTGTCTGTGAGCCAGTTGGCTATCCACTGGGTGACATACAGGTTTGTACCTAACCTCTTGGGCTTGTCAACAATGCCTGAGTGGGCCAGGTCAAGGTAGGCAGTGTGAACCATTTTGCCCTCATCTATTGATTTGGTGACATTCTCAAAGAAGCCCACCAGGTTGAGTAGGTATGACCTGCCCTTAATGAAACCAAATTGGGTTGTGTCTAGTGTCTGGAGGTTTACTATATCATTATTTATCATTTCCATGATAATTCTTTCCATGGCTTTGCATATAAGACTAGCAAGACTTGTGGGTCTGTAGTTTCCAGGGTCTGTAGATGGTCCACTGTCCACCTTTGTGCAGAGGAATGATGGTTTCTGTTCTCCATTCATGAGGCATGAACCCGGTTTGGAGGCTACAGTTAAATAGCAATTCCAGAGGGCCTGATAGATCATGTTTCATGCTATTTAGAAGGCATCCAGGGATATTGTCTAGGCCCATTAATGCAGTGTTCTCTGCCTTAGAGTGAGCATTAAGGACCTGTTCCCTAGTGATAGCAGGGGGAGTTATATTTGATGGTATTTCATAAGGGAAGGTTGAGGGGGAGAGAGGGGTGAAGTTGGAGCTGAATTTGTTGGCCAGTAGGTGTGCTATATCTTCTGGCTCAGTATAGGTGGCTCCATTTACAGTGAGCTCTGCATACAATTGTGCATAACCTTTGAGGTTGGGGACATAGCTAAAGAATACCTTGTGGCTGTCCTTGGCTTGGGAGGCCAAATATATCTCAAATTTGGCTTTGGTAGACTTTATTTGTCCTCTGAGTTGTTTGTTTAGTTTGATGAGAGTGCTTTTATCCTGCTGGGTGCTGCACCTCCTAATTTTTGCCATGATTTTTTTCCTTCTGTTATACAGCCTACTGATTTTGTGAATCCACTAGGGTGCATACCTCTCAACCTGGAAACATCAACAATCTGGAAAAAGGCCCTTGAAAAATAGGTACAACTAGCTAAAAATCTGGATGCTGATTAACATAAAGTTTGCATGCATAATTATTTAACCCCACCCACTCCAGTGGAACTGTGAGATACCAGCACTCAAACACAGATTGAACAGACAAATATTAAACATAAAATGTAACCAGAACAATAGCATTACTTTTATATTAACATTTGAATTAGTATAAAACTAAAATGCAATTTTCTTTTATAAAAACAAAATTAATTGCTACACTAATATTAAATAACAAAGTATAACCAGAACAAATACTGTTTTATCTATATTAACATTTGAACATTGTAATCTACACAACTATGTTTTCAGTCAGCCATTGGAATCCAGTGACCAAAAACTCCTCTCTATCTACAAACCTAGCAAATCTGCTGGGCATTGTGCTGACTGCTGAGGGCTCACAGAACATGCAAAGTGGAGGCTTTTTTCTATGAGATTATTACAAAAAATGCATAGACCTCCTAAAATGAAATTTACAGTACAGTTTTAAACATACTTTTAAGTCTCAACTTCTTAGAAAAGCCTTAAATAAAAGGGGGACAAAGGACCAAAAATAAAGACAATTTTTAAATATTGCTCTTATAAACTTAGAAAGTTGATAGAATAACAGGTTTTGCATTAGCATGAATTTTCTGAAGGGTATGAAGTCTTAAACTCAAATGTCTCTCATTGTTTTCTAGCTTAAATCTTTAAAGATTTGCCACTAACTTGCCAGAAAAAAATATGTAATTCTATGTAAAACAGATCAAAAATATGAGGCAAAATCTGGACAGTCTACAAAAATATATAGAGCTAAGAGGTAATGATGAAAGACAACAGCTGTTAAAAATATAACCCAAAGTAAAACAGTCCAGAGTTTAAAACACATCATGCAGATCTGCACTGAAGCGTAAATGGTTCAGTCTGCGATCAGTCGGTTGTATGGCTGTAAACAAACCTTAAAACACAATATGTACTCATATACTAATCTGTCTGTATTTTTTGCCTCACATTTGTTGGTGTTTTCCTCATAAAATATGTTATCCAAGCCCTCTTCTAAGCTAAAATTCTGCCTAAAATGGTGAAACTAGAATTTTGCTGTTTTAGACAGCATTATGCCATTTATACTACTGTCACTGCATGATACTGTGCTCTAATGGCAAAATATCAGCATCTCCTACCTCCCGTAACCAAAATGTAAATAAATAAAATTAATGCAATGCTGCAGCAGAGTTCAGTTACAAGCATGTGGTTAGGGTTGGTGCAACTGAGATAAATACATCATCTGAACTTCCCAGGCAGGGCAGGGCTGTAGTTTGTCACTCCCAGTTGTGAGATGCTACTTATAGGTTCATTCCAAATGCATTATGAGGGTTAAACAGGTGCAGCAAACCCAGGAACATGGGCACTGATGTTTACATTGATTCTTCTCACCCAGTGGTACAGCTATAGCTAGAGTTTGTGCCGACCGGGGCTGTTTTTCAGTTTGCTGCCCCTCCCCCTCACAAAATCATGGTCAAACGAGGCCCCCCCATACACAGCCTCCTGCCCACAGCCATTCCTGTGTCCAGTTGTTTGGCTATTTCTCCCCATTTACCATAAACACTAATGTGCGTAGTGCTTTATGCTTTACTTTTACAACGATTATTTGGATTTCGTTTAAAACTTTTATTTTAAATTTTATAGCAATAACATTGATAGACATCTGCTAAACAATGTAATACAGTCTCGCAATGAAAACAGACTTACCATTAAGACTTCTGTGCCCTTGAAACTCATATTCATTAAAACAGCATTGAAATCCACATTGAAAGAAAATATATATGGCCAGTGGCAGATAAAGTTTACCTTTGAGCAGTTTTTAAATCATAGGTACCTTGCACACATATTTAGGACCATGAAAACATACATGTGTTCTTTGATTCAGCTTCCTGATTGTATTAAATTATATTCCTTGTATAATACAGTACACTTGTTAGAGAGTGTTTTAAATGTATTGTTTTGAACATGTTTCCAGTAAGCAATGAAACAAAATGTATAAACCAATAATGACAAAATTTCCCAATTCAGAACATTTCCATCATAAAAGTCTACTCAGACATCTGTCATTACAATCCACCAGTATCAGTAAATGTCAACACTCTCTGCAGAGTAAAAAGCATCTAAATAATTCCACATTAAAGTGATCTGTAACTAGTGAAGAGGTCGCTGCTAGCAAATAACTTTATATTTCACTGTTTCATCTACAAGTAAAGTGCCTGTTGCCCTTGAAGAATAAATTGCCTATGATTATTAAAAAAAAGATAAGTTAGTAATATTGTGATAAGGAATGGATGGCAAACTGATAACAAGTTCATAGTTACTATGTATCTTCTCCAAAGGATGACATTCTCAGGAATGTAGCATCCACCCCTTTTAAAGTACAACACAGTACAGTATCAACAATCCATTTATGCACTGTGGGAGTAGAACCCACAGCCTTCTACATCAAAAGCAAGTATACCACTTGTTGTGCTACTAACCATGCAAGCAGACTTGGCATAAGCAGCACTAAACTGCTCTTCCCCTGAAGCACTCAGCTCCTTCTAAAATCCACTTGACACTCAACTATCTCTCTCAACCTTGCAGCACAAGAAAGCTGGAAAAAAGCCAAAATTTATTGTGGGGGAGGCCCAAAACCAGGGACACATTTTGAACATTGCTTGTATAATCTTAGAAAGTTGCTGGGATAAAATGCTTTGTGTTACCATGTGTTTCCTGAAAGATAGGAATACTGAAACTTAAATGGTTATTATTTAGTGAATTCAGTTCTCACTAATTTGCCAGAAAACCATAAATTTTAAGAGGAACAGACCAAAAGTATGAGCTAAATGTTCCAGACATAATGTGAAAATCTGGACAGTTGAGAGCTATGGACTCAACCCCTTGAATCACAAATGTGGTAGTATGGGTAGAGAATTCAGTCTTTTGCTTCTTGTAAGTAAGGTACAGGGTTTAAACCTGAATAACACTAACCACCAGGTATACCTAACTGGGGCATTACACACACACTTCAACAAAATGACTGGCACCAACGTAGAGCAGCAAAGTATTTAATAAGAACAGTAAATCAAGTAGCAAAGCTTTCAGGTATCCAGCACCCTTCGTCAGTGCTTAATAACCACACATAAAATAGTCATAGTTCTTATACATATCAGTTAATCATGCAGCCAATAAAAACAAGCAATTAATAATGCAATTAAGTGCTAGGTAATCTACTTTTAAAACTACATACAACATTTTACAAACAACAGTTTTAGTCTAGAGAGTCATCTGTTTGAGTTTTAAAACAGGTTTAACCGAGACCATCTGGTTGACACCAAGTGGGTGTTCAGCCTGTAGTCTTAAAATCCACTGATATTCCATATTTTCTAGTTTGGTGTTTAAATCTTCTCTTCTAATAGATCTCATCACAACTTCCATAGCCCTGAACTTAAAACTATGGGTGGCATTTTCAGATACATGCTTTGCTAAGGAGTTGGACAGTATACCTCTTCTAATTTCAGAATTATGTTCTATAATCCTGTCCTTTAAACTTCTGGTTGACTTGCCCACATAAAAACACATACATTTTGTGCAAGCAGCCAGGTAAATAATATTATTAGTATTACAAGTAGCAAAACATTTAAAGGTGAAAGAAATTTTACTGTTAGGATCTAAAAATGTATTATTTTTCTCAATAAGAGCGCAACAACAGCAGTTATGACAAGCAAAAGTACCTTGCTAGCCCTTCTATTTTGTGATTTCACTGTCTGCATGTCCTTATAACATAATCTGTTCTTAATGTTCATGCATTTTCTATATGTGAACATTGGTCTATGGCTAATGGTATTATTAATCTCAGGTAGGCTCCTGAGGATGTTCCAATTATTGGTCACAATTTTCCTAATGCCCACACTGCATCTACTATATGTAGTCATATACCGAACAACTTGCGTATGCGCATTATTTTTTTCCCCTGTCATGATTACTCACTATTTCAGCAAAAAATGGAGGGTAAGCTGAATCTCTATTTGATAGAACATGACATTTAACATCTTCTAACATTTCATCCTCATAAACCCTCTCTCTAAATGAAGCCAAAGTTTCATTAATCTGAGAAACACATTTGGAATCACTAGTGTTTACCCTACTCATACACATCACTTGGCTTTTGATAATACCCTTATATATATGGGGAGGGTGCATGCTTTTTCTGTGCAGATACTTGTTTTTATTTATTTCCTTTTTAAAAACAGAGGTTTGTATTTCTGTACCATCATATACAACATTACACACTATTACAAGCATTACGCACAAACACACATACACACACACACACACACACACACACACACACACACACACACACACACACACACACACACACACACACTTCCCTTACTTGAATATACCAAAAAGCAGCAAACTAAAATCCCTTACTTGAAGCAGCAAATGATAGTTGGTGAAGAAGTGATTTCAAGTAGCATGGGCAGACAAGAAGAACAGGATATGCACAGATGTAATGCTATGGGACTGTTCTTAAAGAAGAAGAATGCCCTTAAAAAAGAGTACAATGTTTTGTAAGTAAATGTGACAGTCCCAAAAAGTGCCATGCCTGTGGCCCTCTCACCCCCTCAGCTACCTAGCTACGCCACTACTCTTGCCAGATTAATTTGTTTGTGTCATCATCATCTTCTTTCGGCTGTTCCCGTTAGGGGTCGCCACAGCAGATCATCTGTTTCCATTTCTTCCTGTCCTCTGCATCATGCTCTTTCACACCACCCACCTGCATGTCCTCTCTCATCACATCCATAAACCTTATCTTAGGCCTTCCTCTTTTCCGCTTACCTGGCAGCTCCATCCTTAGCATCCTTTTCCCAATATACCCAGCATCCCTCCTCAGCACATGTCCAAACCAATGCAATCTCATCTCTCTTGCTTTGTCTCCAAACTGTCCAACCTGACCTGACCCTCTAATGTACTGATTCCTAATCCTGTCCATCCTAGTCACACCCAGTGCAAATCTTAACATCTTTAACTCTGGCACATCCAGCTCTGACTCCTGCCTTTTCATCAATGCCACCTTCTCCAACCTGTATAACATATCTGGTCTCACTACCCTCTTGTAGACCTTCCGTTTCACTCTTACTGGTACCCATCTGTCACAAATCACTCCTGACACTCTTCTCCACCCAATCCATCCTGCCTGTACTCTCTTCTTCACCTCTCTTCCACACTCACCATTACTCTGAACTGCTGATCCCAAGTACTTAAACTCATCCACCTTTACCAACTCTACTCCCTGCATCCTCACCATTCCTCTATCCTCCCTCTCATTTACACACATATTCTGTCTTAGCCCTGCTGACCTTCATTCCTCTCTTCTCTAAAGCATATCTCCACCTCTCCAGGGTCTCCTCAACCTGGTCCCTACTCTCACTACATATCACAATGTCATCTGCAAACATCATAGTCCACGGGGCCTCCTGTCTAATCTAATCTGTCAACCTGTCCATCACCACTGCAAATAAGAAAGGGCTCACAGCTGATCCTTGATGTAATCCCACCTCCACCTTAAACGTATCTGTCACTCCCACCGCAGTCCTCACCAATGTCACACTACCCTTGTACATATCCTGTACCACTCTTACATACTTCTCTGCCACTCCCGACTTCCTCATACAATACCACAACTCCTCTCTAGGCACCCTGTCATATGCTTTCTCTAAGTCCACAAAGACACAATGCAACTCCTTCTGACCATCTCTATATTTCTCCAACAACACTCTCAGAGCAAATATTGCATCTGTAGTGCTCTTTCCTGGCATGAAACCATACTGCTGATCACTAATCATAATCTCCCTTCTTAACCTAGCTTCCACTACTCTTTCCCATAACGTCAAGCTGTGACTGATCAGTTTTATCCCTCTGTAGTTACTGCAGCTCTGCACATCACCCTTATTCTTAAAGATAGGTACCAAAACACTTTTTCTCCACTCCTCAGGCATCCTCTGACTTTCCAAAATTTCATTAAACAATCTGGTTAAAAATTCCACTGCCATTTCTCCTAAGCACCTCCATGCTTCCACTGGTATGTCATGTGGGCCAATAGCCTTTCCATTCTTCATCCTCTTCATAGCTGTCCTTACTCCCTCCTTGCTAATTTGCTTCACTTCCTGATTCACTATCCCCACATCATCCAATCTTCTCTCTCTCTCATTCTCTTCATTCATCAGCCCTTCAAAGTACTCTTTCCATCTCCTCAATACACTCTCCTCACTTGTGAGTACCTTTCCCTCACTGTCCTTTATCACCCTTACTTGCTGCACATCTTTCCCAGCTCAGTCCCTCTGTTGTTTGTGTATATTTTCTAAATACATTTACTGCAGCCCCTTCAGAATGCTAAGATGTGTGTATAAAAAAAAACATTTCAGATGAAAGCCCTTTCTTGTTTATAGCATTTATCAAGGCTTCCTTGTATTATTTTATGTCACTTTCTTAATAAACTAGCATTAACTACACTGCTATAAGTCATGCTACAGGTAGTGCATGGTGCTCCAACCTAGTGTTATGGCTCTCAAACTAAGATAAATAAACATCACAACTACATGTTCTTTATACATGCACAAATAATTGATGTTAGAAAAAAAATGGAATGGAATAGTTAAGGTCATGATTTTTTTCAGTTCTGATATAAAATTGGGTCTGGGTGTATACTGTCTTTTGTCTGTTTTTGCACTCCAGCTTTACTCATACTAGTCGTGTGAGCAAGAAGGATACCAACAGTGTGTTTAACTTCGTACAGAAAATAAAGGTTTGTTTTAGTAAGTGAAATCAGTTGCAAACATTAAATTGCTACACCATTTAAGCGTGGTTGTTTCTTGTTGTATTGGCTGTAGTAGTTTGTTTGTCATTGGATGGATTGGCTACCTTTGTTAATAATCTACCCTTAGAGTTATAGGTTCACAGATTAGTACTAGTCAAACTGCCCTTGTGGGCCATTTTAAGCCTAGCCAGTTACCGCCTGTTAAAATCAAACCTTAACCCTTATGCCAGCCTCCCACATTTTATAGCAACACATTAAACAGTACTTGTTAATAAAATAGGGCTGATTTGCCTGAGGCACCTAGCAAACTAAATGAAGGAAGAAAGTGATTATGCCTGCACAGTCATGTTCACAGTAAACGTAGCTGAAGGAATAATTTCAGCCAGGACTATGTCACTAATTCTAGTCTAAAGTGCAGCTAAGGAGGACTGCAGCTGCTGTAAACAAAATTTAGTTTTAATTTTTTTATCTGTAAAAAAAAAAAAGGAAATCATCATTTAAAGGGGCCACTCGGAAATTCGTGGCACCCCATTATTTTGGCCTCAAAACCAGTAAATTCCAAGTAATTTGGAACAGCTGAGAGGTATGACAGGGTGGCTTGTTTTTTGAGTTCTGTACTTCTTCCTGGTGGGTACAGCTGCCGCTATGCAGCTATTAACATGCTTATGCAGAGTTTCTGTGAACAGTTCTGCACAGGCAGCAGTGTTCTCAAGTTTTGTGGGGGCTTGAAATTTTGCCAGATTATCACTTAATAGCAGAAAGTTAGCCTTATAGTAGTTCCTGAATATTCCAGAGTTATCTGGAGGTCCAAGTTTAGTTTGACTTCAAAAGAGACCATTTTGTGGTCTGACCTTACCAGGGAAGACATTACATTAGGGAGTGTGCAGCTCTCTCCCATATTAGTGAGGACCCAGTATGGTTGCACCCCTGGTTGGTGTTGGTGTATTGAAAATCTGGTCCATGCAGTTTGTGTTTACAAAGTCCAGAAATCTTTGCTCTTGTACATTTGGTGTCATTATAGGATTCCTAGTTAACAGTGAGGTAATTAAATTCACCCATCAGTATGGTATTGGGTTGAATGGTGAGTGTTTTCAGTATGTTTAAATATAATGGGGTATGTAGAGTTAATGTCTCTGTTTTAAACATGTGCAGTCAATGCTAGCAAGTCTGTGTATAGCCATGTACATTGCTGGAGTTGAGAGAGACATCCTGTTTGTCTGATCAAGTCTTGGCATAGCATGGTTGTGTGGAGTGGGCACAGAGAGAGTGCCAAATGCAGGAGGTGGCCATCTGATGTCTCAGCATGCAACTGAAAGAAAAAGAAGGGCACCTTTTTCAAAACTGAAAATAGTCAGTGCCTTAGTCAATTGCTACTGGGCCCACTGACGATTGCTTCTTTCTTGTTGTAAACTAATGTTCTTTTCAAAGGACTAGTGTGTGTTTCATGATTATTAGTGACAAATCACAATAGTTGCACTTTGATCAGCCTTTGCTCTTGAAGAATTTCAGAGGCTGTAGGCAAACTGCAGATTGAAAAGCTTTTGCAAACCTAATTGGAATGAAACTCTGCCTGCCTTAGAGCAACTGTAAGTGAAATGACACAGTGTGTGATGAACATGTCAAGCTGCCATTAATACCTTTGCAGAAAAGGTCACACTGTGACAGAACATTGAAGTGGTGAGCCTTTCCAGATTCTAAATATTTTTTTCCTGATTTAAACTTCAGGCTTAACTGCTGTCAAAATTGTTTTCATTCAGTTGATAATTTTATCAATGGAGAAATTGCTTATGCATTTGCATTATTTGTGAGTAAGTAACTCTACAAGAAATAACACCGGTATTGTTTTAAACTGGTCATTAGCTTTTAGTTTTTATACTGCAAACACTGCTCTGTAGGAAAGTGCTTTATCTGCACTTTTTTCAAATAATACAGCATTTAAATTGATTTATTCATGTTGCATTGAATACTATCTAGCTGGAAGTTGTGGCTCTGTTTTTTCAGTTAGTTCGCCACCCACCCTCCCTGCTTTTGTTTTGGTGTTAATCTTGGTGGCTTTGAAACAGCCTCTTGTAAGTTTGCATTTGGATACTCCTCCTGGGCCCATCTCATTTGCTCACTCACTCAAAAAAAAAAAAAAAAAGCACTTTTTTCGTCTGCTTTTACTGTATTTGTGTTTCTTCCTACTTTATTTTGCTTTTGCGTCATCTTAAAAGTACTCAATTGTATTTATTACTGCTTGGCGTAACTATCATTCTAAACCTTTTGGTTTAAGCACTTGGGCTTCAGACCAGTTGTTGAATTTCTGGTTAAAGGCTTATAGTGCCTGCATATCTGAACTGTTTCTTACTGAAATTGGTGCGCCTTGTTTGCTGTAGCATAGAGAAGATCCAGGCCTGCTGAATCTAGCTTTGTTTGCATAACTTGAGCACTAATCCAGGCCTTCTTAAAAGTATTCAATTGTATTTATTACTGCTTGGTAGTAACTTGATTAAAGTGTAGCTATCATTCTAAGCCTTTTGGTTTAAGTATCCAACTGCAACGATAGTACAACCAAAACGTCACAATACCAATACTGGAGCAGGATGAAAGGACTAGTAGCACAGCTTCAGGACAGTTATTTTACAAACAATACTTTAATAGATCAACCACTTCACAGGTTAAGCGCTTTCATCTGATACATACAGACTTCATCAGAACCAGTATTTTAAAAATACCCATGGTTTAAATAGCAAGTGTAATAATCAATTGTATTTATTACTGCTTGGTAGTAAGCTGATTAAAGTGTAGCTATCATTCTAAGCCTTTTGATTTAAGCACTTGGGCTTCAGACCAGTTGTTTACATTAAGAAGGTTTGTGGTCTACACTGTTGTGGCAGGACAGGTAGCTTACATCCTTCTAAGTTGGGAACTGCTGATTGAAGGCTCAGTGTCTGTTGTTCTAAAAGTGTATTAGTTCTGGTTTAAGAACTTGGGCTTCAGGCCAGTTATTTTACATTAAGAAGGTTCGTGGTCTGCACTCTTGTGGGAGGAGAAGCTGGACTCTTCACTTCCGAGCTGGGAATTTCTGGTTAAAGGCTTATAGTGCCTGCATATCTGAACTGTTTCTTACTGAAATTGGTGCGCCTTGTTTGCTGTAGCATAGAGAAGATCCAGGCCTGCTGAATCTAGCTTTGTTTGCATAACTTGAGCACTAATCCAAGCCTTCTTAAAAGTATTCAATTGTATTTATTACTGCTTGGTATTAACCTGATTAAAGTGTAGCTATCATTCTAAGCCTTTTGGTTTAAGCACTTGGGCTTTAGATGAGTTGTTTTACATTAAGAAGGCTTGTGGTCTTCACTGTTGTGGCAGGACGGGTAGCTTACATCCGTCTAAGTTGGGAACTGCTGATTTAAGGCTCAGTGCCTGTTATTCTAAAAGTGTATTAGTTCTGGTTTAAGCAGTTGGACTTCAGGCCAGTTATTTTACATTAAGAAGGTTCGTGGTCTGCACTCTTGTGGGAGGAGGGGCTGGACTCTGCCCTTCTGAGCTGGGAATTTCTAGTTAAAGGCTTATAGTGCCTGCATATTTGAACTGTTTCTTACTGAAATTGGTGCACCTTGTTTGCTGTAGCATAGACTAGATCCAGGCTTGCTGAATCTAGCTTTGTTTGCATAACTTGAGCACTAATCCAGGCCTTCTTTTTTGGAGAAGGTTCCCCTGCACCTCAGTGGCAGGAGTGTGCAGTTAGAACTTGTGTTATTGAAGACTACAGGAACAGGGCACAGTTTTGAGATTTTTTTTACTGGTTAACTGGGTTATTTGTTTAAAAGCCTTTTCTGATTGCTTGTAGTCATCTAAAGCTGTTTTAAGTGTATTTTTACTGTTTGTAGTTGTTTAAAGCTGTTTTAAGTGTATTTTTACAGTTTTTGCCTTATCTTTTCAAAAAAGTTTTTTTTTTCCTTGTTTCCCACCTTTCTAAGCTAGTATAGTCCAGTTTTCAGGCTAGTGCTGAATTCAGGGCTGTGTTACAATTTTCTGAGTTGCCCATACCTTACTTGGATAGAGGGAGGTTTCTCTGTTCACCTGTGAGAGAGGGAGCTTTGAGCAGCCATCTGTCCCTGGAGGAGTGGTTCAAGCCCAGAAGTTAGTAGTTTATAGGCCATTTTGGGCTAATTTCTATCTCTTTCATTTCCCTGCTGTAAAAACCACGTTTGCACGGTTTTGCATGTCCGGGCAGCGCTGGTTAGCTAGGGATAAATTTACCCCGGCTCCACCAAGTCTCCTCTTCAGTTTTTCCCTTGAAAGTAGTGTAACTCTCAACCTAAGCACTTAGAAAGCATCCTACAGTCCAGCAATTGTTCAGACCTAATAGCAAGCACTAACATACCCTGACACTTGATTGCCCAGCAGGACAAGGCTCTTTATTCACCCCTCACCAACCAAGTGACTAAGCAGCTCACCCTACTATTCAGGCATGACCAAAGGGCAATTTCAGGTGTACTCTCCAGTCCAGCTGGTGAACCTGGGTATCCTGAGGCAACGTTACAACAGCCTCATGTACACAGACAACCCTCTCCTCCTACCATAAAACATTAACATATGCGAGAGATGCAATTATATAGCTAAATTGGAGGCTAAGCTCTCTCCACCCAAGACTGGAACAGGCAGTCATGAGGAGAAGGTTAACACTTGCACCACACCTCCAGCCTCACATAGACATACTAAATCAGCACTGGCAAAAAATAAACATAAATACACGAAATCATACTGGACTACATGAAAAGAGACATGGAAGAGCTCTCTGATTATGTAGCCCAGGCGGGTATGACCCTGACCCTAAGTAGCATCCTGCCCTCACCAAGAATGATACCACAGTATAAAGAAAAAATGATCAATTTCCACAATTGGCTAAGCTTCTGGTGTCATTCAAAGGGGATCCAGT
Organism: Protopterus annectens; assembly: GCF_019279795.1. Classification (NCBI taxonomy): domain Eukaryota; kingdom Metazoa; phylum Chordata; order Ceratodontiformes; family Protopteridae; genus Protopterus; species Protopterus annectens. Next base: position 960,612,996 of record NC_056747.1, read on the forward strand.
GTCTATCAGCCTGGGACAACATGCTCGACAGGCCTCGTTGCTTCACAAGAGACGGCTTGCACCTGTCACCCCTAGGCTTTCGAATACTAGCCAAGGCTCTTGCTGCCCCCATAGTGCCTTTTTTAGGCAAGGCTCAAAAGTCAAACCCACCTCCGTAAACAGCACAAATAAAAAAATGGGGGTTATGCTACTCAACGCCAGGAGTTTAAATCTCAAAATGCACGTGCTCAAAGCACACCTCAGTATGGAAAACGTTGGCATCTGTGCAGTAACTGAAACCTGGTTCAAGGTTCCACAGAGCACCCCAACACTACCAGGCTACAACTAATACCACACATTTCGGCCACAGAAGGGACCGAAACACAAAAGGAGGGGATGTATCCATATTCATAAAGGATACCTACACCTCCAGGTTAGTGGCGCAGCATGATACCTCCGAGATCATCCATGTGCAACTAACATCAGGCAAATCTGCAATGCAAATTGTGGCCTGCTACAGATCATCCTTCATGACCCAGGACCACCACTCCGCCCTTTCTGGAGACACTGGAAAACATGAGGGTCCTACCGAACACCCTGATATTGGGCGATTTCAATTACCCTACCGTAAACTAGGAAAACTACTCAAGTACAAACTCCCAGGTCCAGCGCTTCCTGGAATTTATCAACTCAAATGCCTTGGATCAGCTGGTAAACTCCCCTACCAGAGGTGAAAACATATTGAACCTGGTCATCACCAACATGGGTGACAGGTGTTCCACACCAGAGGTCAACCTGTCACCGGTTAGATCAGACCATAAACTAATCACTCTGGATGTCCACACCACACTACCACCTCCAACCAAGGAAACCACAGTGAAAAACTTTTCTAAAGCAAACTTCACCTTACTTAAGACAGAGGTGGTAAGTTTCACAGCCCCCCACACTAAAGGATAACAGTGTCCAAGATGCAGGAACTTTTACAAATGCACTCTATGAGCACCTACAATGATGCATGGATCGTGCCATCCCTAGTAAAACCAAGACTCACTCCCCTAAGAGAAGGAAAACAGTCTGGTGGACCCCTGACATAAACAGGTTGTACAATAGGAGGAGGAAACTAGTTCAGTAAAAAAGCAAATCTCAAGAAAGAAAGACATCCCTGATCAGTATCAGTAAGAAACTAAGGTCCCTCATAAAATCCTCCAAGGCTAACTTCGAAAGAAAAATAGCCAAGGATTCGAAAGATAACCACAAAGACTTCTTTAGCTATGTCAAGAATCTTAAGTGGCAACTCACAGATATGCTCTGACCTAGTGCAAAATAGCACAAAATATACTGAAACCACTGATATTGCCAACATCCTGGCAGACAGATTCAGCACAGCATCAATGAGGCCAGATGGTATCCCAGGCTGCTTCTTGCACAAACTACAGAATGAACTAACCCCCCACCTAAACACACTGTTCAACCTTAGCCTCTCCACAGGCTACGTGCCCATAGAATGGTGCACAGCAACGGTTATTCCGCTCCACAAAGGAGGGGCCACAACTGACCCTGGTAACTGTTGCCCTATAAGCCTGACTAGCCTGGTCTGTAAGGCTATGGAGCGCATCATCATGAAACTCATTAACAAAGACATTGGGAACCTCCAAACACTTGACCCGACCCAGTTCAGCTTTGTTAAGGGCAGATCATGCCTACTAAACCTGGTTGACTTCTTCGAGACAGTCACCAAGGCCATAGATGGGGGGAAGGTAGTTCACACAGCCTACCGACCTCGCCAAGGTTTTAACACCATTCTTCACTCAGGAATTATAGAAAAACTCACCAGCCTGAACATAAACCCGTAAGTCACAAGATGGGTTGCCAACTGGCTTACAGACAGAACTCACACGGTAAGAATAGCGGGCTCCAGGTCCGATTCTAAACCAATCACAAGTGGTGTCCCACAAGGCTCGGTCCTGGGACCCCTACTGTTCGGCATACACTTCTCAGAAGTATAGGCAAACACTGGAGGACTATGGCTAACCAAGTTTGCCGATGACTGCAAACTGCGAGCCTTAATTGACTTTCCGGCTGACACAGACATTCTCCAAAAGGACCTTACTGAGACGGACACCTGGTGTCAAAGTCATGGTCTCAAGCTAAATGACAAAAAAATGCATAGTCATCCTGTTTGGGAAAAACAAAACACCCATGAATTACCACGTAGGTGGCAGCCCCCTTAATACAAAAGAGGTAATAAGAGATCTTTGGACCCAGGTAGATAGTAATCTCTCCTTTGACAATCATATTGCCAAAGTAGTTAGGAAATCCTTCTATGTAGCCCATCTAATTACTAAAGGGTTCACATCTAGAAATAAAGAGGTTATAGAGCCCCTCTACTCGTCACTCATCAGACCCATTGTAGAGTACAATGCTCCGTTTGGGATGTACCTCACAAGACACTTCCAACAGCTGGAAAGACCACAAAAGTACCTCACCAAGAGGATTACTGGTCTCAGACATATGTCCTATGCAGCCCGACTGGAAAAACTCCAGCTGTACTCAGTGGCATATCGCTTACTCAGAGGTGATCTCTGCCTCACTTACAAAGCCAAGTCCAACTCAGAATTGATGGACATGCTCCACTTAAAGAAATCTAAGTCACTGCGAGCCACTCGCTCTAGTGAGCTAAACCTCACCACAACAATAAATAGAGCATGCTGGAGGGATAGATTCCTGTCACAGAGACTCCCCATGCTTTGGAACAAAATTCCTAACTACATTAGGCAGAGCCCCTCACTAACACTCTTCAAGAGAAACCTTGACGAGTGGATGGGTAACAGAAAATACACCCCTAGGATCACTTCATTGGTTCTTTTTGACAGAGGCTCAGTTAATTAATCAATGAGGCAGCGAAAGCTGACACACTCTGGCTAGGCTTATAAATGCCCTCGGGCAGATAGCCTAGTACCTACCTATGAACCTATTAACCTATGAACATTAAATATTTTCTAACTGCATTTTAAGCTTTCATTTTGTTTCTTTCTGAGGTTTGCCTGGCATGTGACAGTGGAATAGTTACTGTAAAGCGAGACAAACCATTACTTCTTAAAAATGGGGTTTGTATGATATCAAAGGTTGGGAGAGACCAAACGAGATGGCATGACAGAAGGAAAATCAGCATATTATTCAGTAGGGCACTGGTGTGCCTGATGACAGTGGGGAAAATAAACAGAATGCAGTGGGTCAAAATTTTAGTCTTTGAGGGCGTAGCTCAAAAGTTACCTCAGTGTGGTCTATGAAGTCTAAATCGAGATGTAGCTTATAAGACAGTTGAAGGAATACTGGAAAGGAAGAGCAAACCAAGAGTCTATTGGGCACATATATGAACCTCTGACATGCTTGAAAGCATTCCAGACTAGACTACTTTACCCTGTCATGCTTGGTGAGTTTAAGTGTCTAACACTTTGCCTTGCATTAATGCATGCATTACAAAGACATGCATCTGGAGTGTTTCTCTCCGGGTATCCACCGAAAATTGGCTTTGTTCCAAGTCGGACATTCCCGGTTAACAAATGTTAAATAAATAAATAAATAAAAATAAAAAAATAATAATAAACCTCTGTTTTATAAATAAATAAATAAAAATCTCTAAACAGTTAAAAGAAACAACGTCATAAAACATGATTCATAACTGTGGTGCAAAAACTCCAGTCTTCAAGAAATTGTGGAACTGAAACAAACAACAACAGCGACAAAGAAAAACAGAATGAAAACTACACAGCTATGAACCCTTTCTTCTCAACAGAGAAACTTATGTAGCTCTATCAAGAACAAAAGACCAATTCAGAGCCAAAAAAATGTGATAATAAGGATAATAGTAACAATAATAGGATTCAAACTTAAATTTCAAACATAAATAAAAAATACTTAAAATCTAAATGTCTGGAATAATAGCAAGAACAAATATTTTGCTATTTGACTTCAATAGTACAGTTGCTTGCCTGAAACATAGCTTCTGTTTAACTGGACTGGTAAATTAGATCCCTGCAGATAGGTTCAAAGGTTCAGAAGCAAGCTTGGAACCTATTGGTGTAGAATTGCGATGGCTGTTTTCCTGTGCTGAAACAAATAAGTATCTATGTATTTATCAAATGCATAATTGGTCACTAGAAGGCAGCTCCACACCACAGTGGTAAATGTGAAAGAAACTTTATGCAGCACTCAGAAATGAGCTGAAGTTTAATCATTTAGCACTCCTTCATATGAGATATGAAGTGGACCTGTAGCACAGATGGTAATATACCCAAAATAAAGAGTTTAATTTCCTTACTTACTTGCATTTTACTTTTTATCTATGACTTTCTTTTGACTGTTTTCCCAGCCTCACTCTATTAGCCAGGTAAACTGCCTTGCATCATGTCTGCTGCATCTCTTTGTATGTCTTTGGAAAGTCAATTTCTCTGTGGGGTGTTTATAAGAAATGTAAAGGTATTGTGAGGGACAGGATACTTGTGAGCATGCAAAGGGCAGTTGGTCTAATCGTGGGCCTGTGTAGCTAAACTCTTTCCCATTCAAAGGCCAGAAACATTGCAGTCATGGTTTTCATACCTCATTGCCACAATGCACATGCCAAATTATACTGTGTAATGATTGCTGGATC
>NC_056747.1:960622625-960642625 GCF_019279795.1 Protopterus annectens
TTGTACCCATAATATTGTTTTCCTCTGTAATATTGTTAATTTGTCTCTATTCGTATGTATTTGTATGTCTGTTTGGGGCTTTCCCCTCGGGTCTCCACTGAAAAAGGGTAATTCTTACCCAGCTGGACCAACCCAGTTAACAAATGCAAATAAATAAATAAATAAGTGCAACCAGTGAAAAGACTGCTGCTAATGATGTTATGCCTATGGGTTGTGATTAATTGCCTGCAAGAATTGCTGATTCAGTGTTTTGCTATTGTGCTACAGCAAAGTTAATTAAACACACCATCCTGCATGCCTTGCTACCAGGAATACATTGTTTCAATTGTAACAATACATCGTTGTGCAGTGAGAGGTGAGGGATGATGTCAAATTCACAACCAGATAGAATAGTAGGACTATCTTCTTCTTTGAATTATGTTTCTTCAGAGTCATGTACTGGGCAAACTGTACAACTCCTTTTAATAGGACTGCACTCTGTGCTTATGAATCTGAAGGTTCAAGTCCAGTTTGCGTTATAAAAATGATTGTATTAGCCTGGTCCTAAAATAATAGTATCAGTATGGTGATTTGTTTTCAAACACACACACACACACACACACACACACACACACACACACACACACACACACACACACACACACACACACACACACACACTCATATACAGAGAAACCCCTTTGCTTTTTGTTTAAAGCCTCATTATTCTGTTACAAGAGCTCATATTTTTTGAGGGATGGTGCTAAAAAGTCAAACTTTCGTAAAGTCCGAGCTACCCAGTAATAGTCTGCAAGTGTTTCATCATCAGTGTTCTTTAATCGTTGTATAATCTTCATATTGATAACTGCTGCAGTAACATAAGCTACATGGTTTACATCCTGCAAAAGATATAGCAGACAGACAGACAACTTACAAAGCTTCAGGGCACCTTCCACACTTCAAAATGTTAGTCAGCTTGAGCTGACTAAAAAGATAGGTTTGGGTGCCAAGCCCTTTAGAACTTTCCTGCCTCTGAAGATATCACTCCCCTAGGGATGCGGAGAATCAATGGTTGGCTCATGTTGTTCCACTGCTGGATAGAAACATTCCCTTCGGGGGGGGGGGGGATTTAGGTGAAAAAGTCCATTTTAAGCTATTAATATCTGTTTTTATTGCCTGTCATGTGACTTTGCTGTACCTTTAAACAGGTATGTAATTTTGTGTTTGACAGTTTAAAAGTTGATTTAAACCTTATGTTTAGATTACTTTTGGTGGCTACTAAAGTGTATTAGAGTGTTTTTTTTTACTTTGCTTCTATTGGGAAAAGTGACGTTATGCTGCATTTGAACTTTTACTGGCTTGTGCTGCTTAATTTCCCTGAGGAAGAGGCACTATTTTCAGCATGACCATGTAACAAACTACTGGCCCCATGGTCAGTTCTTCTTACAGCCATAAGAAAAAAGGTAACTAAACAGTCTTTACTACCACAACAGGCTGGCAATTTTCCTCAGCTTCAGGCGTGTGACTCTGTTGTGGCCAAACCTGGTTTCTCAGACCACTCATCTCTGGTGTTGCCCATACAGCCACTATGGTTTGGGTGTTAGCCGCATCCTCTGCATTGGGATCCCCTCAGTGGGTAAGGGAGAGACACCTTAGTCAAGTTTGGGGAAAGAGCAGGGAAGGTGCCCCTGCTTAACCAGAATGTTCTGCCCATCCCTGGGGAAGCTGTTGCTGCTATTAAAAATTCTGTTTGCCCTAAAAGTACTGTCAGAAAGAAACAGATAACTAAATGTATAGCATCTCATGTTCCAGTTTCACTGGACAGGAGTAGTTTATCTGGCTCAGGGTTTTCTACAGGCTATTGACCCATTTTATCAGGTGGTTTCTGGTAAGAGAAAAAGTGATTCCTCTTTTCCTGAACAGATTCAAGAAATTGAATCTGGAGAGGAATGTGATAGGACAGATATAGAGTTTTTTCTTCTCGGATTTTCAATTCATAGTCAGAGGAGTGCATGTTATCTGAATCTCCCTGTCACCGACTGGCTATCATCAAACTTTTATTTATTTAACATTTGTTTACTGGGAAAGTGCAACTTGGAAGAAAGCCAATTTTCAGTGGAGGCCCGGGGAGAAACGCTCCAGACGCATGTTTTTGTAATGTGGGAGGAAACCGGAGCACCCGGAGGAAACCCACATGAATGCAAGGAGGACATGCAGACAATGCAACCCAGCCAAGAATCAAACTGAAGAACCTCTTGCTGTGAGGTGACAACGTTACTGCTGCACCACTGTGCCATCCAAATGTGGCAGTGTTTACAGTGGGACACAAATGCTGTTTCTTAGTCCCTCAGAACATAGTGTGAACTGTTACACCTGGAATTTCCCTTAACCTCCTTCCATCCCCCCAGTGCAACCAGTAGAAGAGGATGTCTGACCAGCCTCATATGTAAGGCCATGGAAAGAATCATCATGGACACAATAAATGAGGACATAGGTAACCTGCAAATGCTGGACCCATCACAGTTTAGCTTTGTTAAAGGAAGGTCATGCCTATTAAATCTGGTGGACCTTTTTGAGAGGGTCACCAGAGCACTAGATGAAGGCAAGAGGGTGCACAGAGCTTACCTCGACCTGGCCAAGGGTTTTGATAGAATACCCCATTCAGGCATTATAGACAAGTTCACTAATTTAGGCATAAACCCTTTTGTCATCTCCTGGGTAGCCAACTGGTTCACTGAAAAGACCTAGAAGATCAAAATAAAGACCAAGACACTAGTCACTACTGGAGTCCCCCAGGGATTGGTACTGGGCCCACTCCTTTTTGGCATCTATTTCTCTGAAATGAAAGCAAATACTGAAGGCTTATGGTTGACTAAGTTTGCAGATGATTTCAAGCTGGGGGTTATCATCGACTCCCCTGTAGACACTAGCATTCTTCAAGAAGGCCTATCTCTAACTAACAAATGGTGCCAAAGCCATGATCTTAAACTCAATACTAAAAATTCATAATTGTACCTGTTCAGAAGTCAACCATCCTGGCTAATTACTGTGTTATTTGTTTATGTGTTTATGTATTTATTTATTTGACATTTGTTTACTGGAAAAGTTTGACTGGGCCAGAAAATGACCATTTTCGGAAGAGGCCTGGGGAGAAAAACTCCACAATCACAGTATTTCAAAAATCAAGTACACATATTTTCACTGACAAAGTATAATGTTACATTATAAAACAGCAAATACAATATTTTAAATCACTAAGTATCATGTTACAACACAAAACATGAGTGAAAAAAATGTAATGAGAAAAATATATAACATATGTTTCACAGTAGAGTACAATGAAAAACAACAACATGAGTTGGAGAAAATACATGTGGAAAAACTCATTAGTCCTATTATTTATAGGCTCATAGGTTCATAGGTTCATACTAGGCTATCTGCCCTAGGGCATTTATACGCCTAGCCAGAGTGTGTGTGGCTTCCGCCACCCCTTGGAATGATAATACTGTGCCCATTTAGGGTTTAGTTTACTGTGCCTCTGTCTAGAAGTGACACAGAGATGACCCCCAGGGTAAACCTACAATCTCCCATCCACTCGTCAAGATTTCTCTTGAAGAGAGTCAGTGAGGGGCTCTGCCTAACATGGACTGGGATTCTGTTCCAGAGTGTAGGGAGCATCTGGGTTATGAATCTGTCCCTCCAGCATGTCATATTTATTTCTGTGTTGAGGTTCAAGTCTCTCGCTCTCGTGGCTCTGGTGGATTTGGATTTTTTTAGGTGGAGCATGTCCATTAATTCTGGATTGGACATGGCCTTGTACATCAGGCATAGATCTCCTCTGAGTAGGCGGTATGCGACTGAATAGAGCTGGAATTTCTTCAATCTGGCAGCATATGACATATGTTTGAGACCCTTGATCCTCTTGGTGAGGTACTTCTGGGGTCTTTCTAACTGCTGCAGGTGCCGGGTAAGGTACATACCAAATGGGGCATTGTACTCAATCATGGGCCTGATAAGGGAAGAGTATAGGGGCACAATGACCTCTCTTGATCTAGATGTGAATCCTTTCATGATAAGGTGGGCAACACAGAAGGTCTTCCTAACCACCTTGGCAATGTGGGTGTCAAATGAGAGGTCACTGTCAACTTGGGTCCCTAGGTCCCTGATTACTTCTTCCGTAATTAATGGATTACCACCTATGTGGTAATTTGTGGGTACTTTGTTTTTCCCAAAGGGTGTAACTATACATTTTTGGCGTTCAGTTTAAGGCCATGGCTCTGGCACCAGTTATCCGTTTCTGTGAGGCCTTTCTGAAGGATGCTAGTGTCTGCTGGAGTATCGATTATGGCGCCCAGCTTGCAGTCATCTGCAAACTTTGTCAGCCACAATCCTCCTATGTTTGCTTGTACTTCTGAGAAATAAATGCCGAGCAAGAGGGGTCCCAGGACCGAGCCCTGTGGGACACCACTTGTGACTGGCTTAGAGTGTGACATGGCTCCAGCAATTCTGACCTTGTGGGTTCTGTCCTTTAGCCAGTTTGCAACCCATCTTATGACATATGGGTTTACATTTAAGCTGGTGAGCTTGTCTATGATGCCCGAGTGGGGTATTGTGTCGAAGGCTTTTGCAAGGTCAAGGTAGGCTGTGTGAACTGCCTTACCCTCATCAATGGCCTTAGTGACTGTTTCAAAAAAGTCAACCAGGTTCAAAAGGCAGGATCTGCCATTAACAAAGCCGAATTTGGGTAGGATCAAGTGTCTGTAGGTCCCCAATGTCTTTGTTTATGAGTTCCATAATGATCCTCTCCATAGCTTTGCAGACCAGGCTCATCAAGCTTATGGGGCGGTAATTTCCAGGGTCCGTAGAAGCACCTCCTTTGTGGAGTGGAACCACTGTTGCTGTACACCATTCTTTGGGTACGTATCCTGTAGTAAGGCTAAGATTAAACAGCAGCCTTATGTGCGAGTTTAGTTCCTCTTTGAGTTCATGTAGCACGCAACCCGGGACACCGTCTGGTCCCATTGATGCTGTGTTTTTAGCTTTGGAGAGGGCAGTTCTCACCTGGACATCTGTGATGTCAGGGAGGCTACATTCAGCTGGGATAGATAGTTCTCCTTTTGGGGGGGAGGGGGGATTTGCACTGAACCTGTCTGCCAGTATGTTGGCAATATCTGTGGGTTCAGTGTATTTTTTGTCATTTTGAACTAACTCTGAGCATATCTGGGAGTTTCCACCCAGGTTTCTAACATAACTAAAGAAAGCCTTGTGATTATCTTTAGTGTCTTTTGCGATTTTTCTCTCAAAGTTGGCCTTGGATGATTTTATGAGTGATCATAGTTTTTTGCTAGTACTGATCAGAGATGCCTTCCCTTTTTGGGATTTTGCTCTGTCCTGTAGTAGCTTCCTCCTCCTGTTGTAAAGTTTGTTTATGGCTGGGGTCCACCAGACAGGACGCCTGTCTTTGGGGGAAAGGGTCTTGGTTTTATTTGGGATTGCATGATCCATGCATTCTTGAAGGTGTCCGTAGAAGGCGTTTATAAAGGATTCAGCGGTGTGGGCTGTGGTTTCCACTGGCCCAGGGGCCTTGAAGGATACCACTTCAGTCTTAAGAAGTGTGAAGTCAGCTTTTGAGAAGTTCCTCACTGTGGTCTTTTGTGCTGGGGGTGGGGGCGGGATGTGTATTTCCAGTGAGATTAGTTTATAGTCTGATCTCACCAGTGAGGGGTATACTTCCGGTGTGAAGCATTGTGTCCCCATGTTTGTGATGATCATATCTAGTATATTATCTCCTCTTGTGGGAGTGGTGACTAGTTGTTCCATCGCATTTGAGTTTATGAATTCTAGGAACCTTTGGGCTAGGGTGTTGGGGCTTGAGTAATGCTCCCAGTCTATGTTCGGGTAGTTGAAGTCTCCCAATACGATGGTATTTGGAGAGACATTCATACTCTCCAGTGTCTTCAGGAAGGCTGAGTGGGGTTCCTGAGTTTGAGAGGGTGGTCTGTAGCATGCTACAAACTGTAGGGCAGTTTTGCCTACGGTTAGTTGCACATGGATGGTCTACGATGCTTCGTGCATTGCCACTATCCTGGAGGTGTGGGTGTCTTTGATGAATATGGACACTCCCCCTCCCTTTGTGGTTCGGTCCAAGTTATGGGGCCGAAAAGCATGATATGAGGTATAACCTGGTAGTGCTGGGGTGCTCTCAGGAGCCTTGAACCAGGTTTCAGTCACTGCACAGACATCAATGCTCTCCATACTGAGGAGGGCTTCGAGAGCCTGCATCTTGAGGTTTAGACTTCTGGCGTTGAGCAGCATTACCCTTAGTTTTTTTCCACTTGTGTTTTCTAGGGGGGTGGGTTTGTCTTTTGAGCCTTGCCTAAAAAAGGCACTATGGGGGTGGCAAGAGTCTTTGCCAATATCCAGAAGCCTAGGGGTGACAGATGCAAGCCGTCCCTTGCGAAGCAGCGTGGCTTGTCAAGCATGTCATCCCAAGCAGACAGACATTGGATCCCCCTAGAATGACACCAGTAATTGAGCCAATTATTAAAGCTGATCATTTTGTCTTTGTACTGTGGCATCATTCTTGGTGAGGGTAAGATGCTGCTCAGGGTCAGGGTCATACCAGCCTGGGCTACATAATCAAAGAGCTCCTCTATGTCTATTTTCATGTAGTCCAGGGAGGTACGTCTCAGGTCATTCACGCCGGCATGGACAATGACTGAATCATATTTGTACTTGCTTTGGAGTGACCTGAGTGCTTGTGTTATGTGGCGGATTCTAGCGCCCGACAGGCAGCTTACTGTAACCTTTTCCTTGTTCAGTCTGGTGAGCGGGACATCAGTGTGTCTGACTATAGAGTCACCTATTACAAGTGTATCAGGCATGTTGTTTGGCCTTAAGGGCTGTGACTGTTTGGCACACTGACTTTGAGAAATATATGTTGCATGTGCTATGCTCTGAGGTAGTGGTTTCTTGGATGTCTGCTTTGGAGGCCTCTGCTGTTTTGGTAGATTTTTAATTAGAGCCTCCGAGTATGTCTTTGTGGGTTTATGTGTTTGGTTTGCAGTTGTGTTTGGTCTATGTGAGACTGGGTTTGTGGTGTGTGTGAATACCTTCTCCTCCTGACTGGTCTTGCCAGTACTGAGTCGAGAGAGCTCAGCCTCCAGTTTGGCTATATAGTTGCATCTCTCACATATATTTGTATTTGTTGGGAGGAGGAGAGGGTTGTCTGTGTACATGAGGCAGTTGTAACATTGCCTCAAGATTCCCAGATTCACCAGCTGAACTAGAGAGGACGCCAGTAATTGACCTCTTGACATGCTAGAATAGTGTAAGGGATTGCTGAGTACTGAGTCAGAAAGGACCTAAGGGGAAATGGGTACTCAAGGGGATTGTAGGTGGATGTAGTGCTTTCTTTTGTTCGAGAGTGCTTTACCTGTGTAAAAATGCTTTAGGATCAAGTGCTGGGCTTTTTAGATAGAGAATAGACTGATTTTATTGAAGGTAGAGCAGTTTTAAGGGAAAAACTGAAGAGCAGACGTGGCGGAGCCAGAAATAGTTTAAACCTGTTTAACCGGTGCTGCGCTATGCGCACAATCGCGCAAACGTGGATTTTTATACAGGGAACTTCAAAAGAGCTAGAAATGGTCCAAAACGACCAATTACTACTAGATCTTGTGCTAAGGTCACTCCTTCAGGGACAGATAGGCTGCTCAAGGCTCCCCACTCCCACTGGTGAGCAAAGAAACTTCCTTCTATCCAAGTAAGGCAATGGGCAACACAGGAACTATTCCAAAGACCAGAATACAGCAAAGCCTGTATACTGGACTATTCTAGTCAAGGAAAGGCGGGAAAACAAGGATATTTTTTTTTTTTTTTGTGAGAAAACTACAGAAGAATGCAGGGAAACAGCAGTATATTAAATGCACAGGCTAGCGCACTTGAGTGGGCAGCCTCAACAGTAAAATTAAACAAACAAACTTTAACTTAAGTGCAGGTAAAAAAAATGCTCAATACAGATAAAATAGCAGTTTAAACTTCGTTTACAGCAAGAAAAGAAGGCCACACAGGTAGAAACAGCAAAAATATACTTAAATCTGGAAAGTAGTAACTTTTTCAGTTCTCTGCTGCTAGCACCACTCTGCAGGACCACGAGGAGCTGTTGCTGAGTAGTATAGTCGGAAAAAAACGCTCAGTGGCGGATTTTTATACAGGGAACTTCAAAAGAGCTAGAAATGGTCCAACACGGCCAATTACTACTAGATCTTGTGCTGAGGTCACTCCTTCAGGGACAGATAGGCTGCTCAAGGCTCCCCACTCCCACTGGTGAGCAAAGAAACTTCCTTCTATCCAAGTAAGGCAATGGGCAACACAGGAACTACCCCAAAGACCAGAATACAGCAAAGCCTGTATACTGGACTATTCTAGTCAAGGAAAGGAGGGAAAACAAGGATATTTTTTTTTTGTAAGAAAACTATAGAAGAATGCAGGGAAACAGCAGTATATTAAATGCACAGGCTAGCGCACTTGAGTGGGCAGCCTCAACAGTAAAATTAAACAAACAAACTTTAACTTAAGTGCAGGTAAGAAAAAATGCTCAATACAGATAAAATAGCAGTTTAAACTTCGTTTACAGCAAGAAAAGAAGGCTGCACAGGTAGAAACAGCAAAAATATACTTAAATCTGGAAAGTAGTCACTTTTTCAGTTCTCTGCTGCTAGCACCACTCTGCAGGACCACGAGGAGCTGTTGCTAAGTAGTATAGTCGAAAAAATCGCTCAGAGGCGGATTTTTATACAGGGAACTTCAAAAGAGCTAGAAATGGTCCAAAACGACCAATTACTACTAGATCTTGTGCTGAGGTCACTCCTTCAGGAACAGATAGGCTGCTCAAAGCTCCCCACTCCCACTGGTGAGCAAAGAAACTTCCTTCTATCCAAGTAAGGCAATGGGCAACACAGTAACTATCCCAAAGACCAGAATACAGCAAAGCCTGTATACTGGACTATTCTAGTCAAGGAAAGGCGGGAAAACAAGGATATTTTTTTTTTTTGTAAGGAAACTACAGAAGAATGCAGGGAAACAGCAGTATATTAAATGCACAGGCTAGCGCACTTTAGTGGGCAGCCTCAACAGTAAGATTAAATAAACAAACTTTAACTTAAGTGCAGGTAAAAAAAATGCTCAATACAGATAAAATAGCAGTTTAAACTTTGTTTACAGCAAGAAAAGAAGGTCGCACAGGTAGAAACAGCAAAAATATACTTAAATCTGGAAAGTAGTCGCTTTTTCAGTTCTCTGCTGCTAGCACCACTCTGCAGGACCACGAGGAGCTGTTGCGTGATAAATGAGACCTGAGACAATTATAATAAGATATTTTAAAGAGATATAAGAGGTTATATAATTAGAGATAGTGAGGGGAAATTGAGGGATGTCTTAGTATGAGAAATGGTGTTCATATTATAGTCACAGAAGGAAGATGGATGAAGAGGAGAAGATTATAAGAAGAGTGCAGGGTATGGTGTCTTCAGGTAGCTTAAGTGAGTAGAGAGGAAAGAGTTAAAGGAAAGGTCTGCAGAGATGAACTAAATAAGGTAAGGTAGTTTGGAAAACAAAAGGAGTGGAGTAGGAGGCTGGAGAGGACTGTGAGTGCGATCTAGGTTGAAGGGGTGAGTGAAGTATAGTGAGTAAGTTCAGCCAGGACTGGCACAGGATCAGGTCCAAGATTTTGAAAGGTATTCTTTTAGGGAACATTTAAAGGTAAGTAGGTTAGAAATAGTTCTGGTGGTTAGAGGTAAGGAGTTCCATTTTTTGCTACTGAGTACAAGTATAGGCTTTGTCTATGGGATTTAGGGGATTTATTCAGTTCATGTATGGTGAGAAGTTGTTTGTCTTCTGATCTAAAAGTTCTTTTTGGAAAGTACATGTTGATTAAAGGGGTAAGACCTGGGCAGGCTAATAGTTTGTGCATGATTTTATATATTGTTATAAGTTGAATGTAGGAGAGGTGGAGGGGGAGTTCCAGTTGGCTAAGGGTATGCAGAGGAAAATGAATTAGCAGTAAACTTGGCAATTATGTTGTAGCAGCTTTCAAGTTAGGTTTTTATGAATGATTGTAAATTGGTTAGAATTGGTGCTCCATAGAGCAGTGAGGGTAGAATGTAGATTTTGGCTAGAGTAATTTTTGTGTGTGCACTCAAAAAATTATTATTTTTATATAGCATGTCTAGTGTTGATAATATGCCCCTAATAGTAGACCCAGTGGTCAGGGATCTGGGTACGCACTTAGATAGTAACCTTACCTTCTACTATCACATGGCCGCAGTGGTGATGAAATCCATTTGTGCAACTTATAAGTAAGAGCATGGCATCTAGGTCCAAGAAGTCATTATCCCACTGTACTGTACCCTTACTGGACCAATCATAGAGTGCAGTGCTCCCTTTGGTATGTACTTGACCAGGCTTATGCAGCAACTAGAGTGACCTCAGAGGTTCCTTACAAAAACAATACAAGGTATAGCAAACCTGCCTTATGCAGAGAACCTTAAAGCCTTTCCATCTACTCAGTGCCCTATAGATTTCTGAGGGGTGATTTATGTCTGGCTTACAAGGCATCTGCAAAGCCCACACCAGAGGCACAGTATATTAACCTCGAAAAAGGGCATAGCAAAATTCGTTTAAAATGGGTGGCAAAAGCCAAACACACTCTGGCTAGGCTTATAAATGCCCTAGGGCAGGTAGCCTAGTATGAACCTATGAACCTATGAACCTATGAATCTCCTGCATAGTCATAAGTCAGACAGTACCAGAAATGCAAAGTCCAAGGACCTGAATTTTGTTTGTGCCTTAAACACAATATGCTGGAGAGACAGACGTGTCTCACAGACTGTTCCTCCTAGGCAACAGGCTTTCCATCCATTTGAAGCTGAGTTTGTCTGTTACCCAGTTTAAGCACAGACCAGTGGATGGGGAATAGGAAATTTACATCAGGCCTCTCACCTATGCTCCTTTTGGACACAGGTAGCTTATAAATGCCTAGCCGTCAATATTTTGTTTGGATACAGGACATTATTATTCTTTTGGGAAAACTTGTATAGGCTTAGAAAGACCACCTGGATCATTAGCTTAGTAACAATCTATGAATATTTGAATCTATGTAATTGTCACAGTCTTTGGTTTCCCTGATAGCCAGCCTGCTGCACCAAAGAATGCAAATGGAATGTACAATTCTCCTCAGTTTTTCAAATTTCTAAACACTCATCCTCATCCTGACCCAGCAGCTATAGTTTTACTCATTCCAGCTGCTGCCAAACATGTTGTTATTTTTCATGTCTTATATCCTCTGGGAGGTTCTGGGAATGCAGACAGGCAAACTTCCTCAGTCCTGTATCAGTGGCAACAGCCCTGTGTATAGTATCTACAGAGTCATAAACACACTTTCAACAATGAGTGGTGACCTGATAAATAGAAGGAACTAAACCACACAAAGCAGATGTATATGCACAGTAAGGAACTGCAGATAAAACATTCCTCATATTTTCACAATTACTTAGAATAAACTGTTAACATATGAGCCTGACAATTAAAATTCTAAAAATAAGTTGCAGAAGCATTGACTTTTTCCTCAAATGTATTGATTGTTTTACCATCCTTGTAAGAAGGAGAAGGATTAGAGATTTTAAATTCTCCGCTGGATAAAGATTTAGTTTTTGGACCTTCTGCTGCACTGTCATCAAAAAGTGTGATGAAAGGGTTAAGGGAGTATCTCAGATTTTTCAGCCCTCCTTGTCTAAATTTTCATGGGTTTTTCTGCTCCTTCATGCAATTTAGGCAAGAAACAAAACAAATAGTATCAGCAAAATGCTGGTAAGCAGACATTTAAAAACAGTGGGAGGGAGGCTCAAAAAAGAAAGCAGGAACTCTCCACAGCAAAGGATAGTCAAATAAGTCAGTATTACTATGTAAGGAACATCGTCCCCATTCCCACCCTGACAATCTCTTATCCCATCTGAAAAGTCTGAATCTCCATTTCTGTCTTTTGAGACATATTGTTTCTGACAAATGGGTTCTGAGACTGATTCAGGAGGGTTTTAAATGACAGTGGTAAGAAATCCTCCATATTCCATGGAATTATTCCACATCCATCAGACCATACCCTTTTGCTCCCCTCCTGTCCTACAGCAAAGGCTTTTAAAGTGGGTAATAGATGCATATTTGAGATTTTTTTTTATTCTAGAATGTTTCTGGTGTCAAAGAAAGAAAATTAATGGAGACCAGTTCTGGACCTTTTCTTTTCTTGTATTTTCTTTTCCTTGAATAGGAATGCTCCTGTATACCTTTCCACCCTTTCCACTGATATCTAGGGTTCTTCTGAAGATTCAGTAGGAATCCCCTAAGGAGATTGCAGTGATTCCCATCTGCCCAGGCAGCAGTGGCTCTACCTTCTTTTGGAACTGGCTAGGAGCTATTAACACAAGCTTCCTTACTGACTGAATGTACTCAGGGGTGTTTATTTGATACATCCCAACACCAAACAACTTAAAACTGACTGCCTGGATGATAGGGTCTTCATGTATTTTAGACACCTGTTTACCAAGGTCATGCAGTACGTACTAATGGAGGCAAGAAAGTCTGCTACTAGAAAATCAGATATTAGTAAATGGTGCCAACATCATAACATGCACCCATTCAAGGCTAGTGTTTCTCTGCTTTTAAAGTTTTTTTTTTGTGAATTTCCTGTGTCCTATTGTACTCTTCTATCAAGGTTCATTTGCCAGCCATTTCAGCATGTCTGCCCATGGATCACCTTCTTTCAAGGCATTCCCATGTCAAAATGTTTTTGAAATGGGTAATGTGTAGGAGACCTCCAAGGAAAATGGTGGCTTCTTCTTGGAATTGTAATTTTGTGTTAGACATGCTAAAACCTCCTCCATTTGGACCAGCTCATCTGGCAGACTTAAGGCTCTTAACATGGAAAACAGTTTTAGTAGTTGCTTACCATCTTCAAGAAGAATATCTGAGTTGCAAGCTTGTATGGTGGGTCAGCCTTATCTCATTTTCCAGACAAACAGGATTTCTTTGAGCAGTAATCCTTCTTTTATGCCTAAAGAGGTATCCAAGATTATATTAAGCTAAATTATCCATCTCCCTGTGTTCTTTTCTGTGTCCAAAATGAACACTTTGTACCTTGGCTGTCCACTGACAACTCAGATACTATCTTGACAGAACAAAATCTTTCAGAACTACTTATCATTTCTTCATTTCTTGTGAAGGTAAGTATAAAGGACAACTTGTGTCAATGCAGACTATTTCCAAATGGTTGCCTTGGGTTATTACCTTTTGTTATTCTAACTATAGCAAAACTATCCCAGGCAGTGTCAAAGCACATTCGACTAGGGCCTGTGCTTCATCTAGTGCTGTTTATAAACAGTTGGACTCTAGAATTATTCTAGAAGCTGCTATTTTGTGCTCTCTAAATATTTTTACAAAGCACTATCAGCTAGATTCCTTCTCCAGCTTTAAGTCAGGCTTTGCTAGGAGCATTTTTCAGAGGCTTCTGGGCCTTCTTCCACCTCCCAATTGTTCTCAGCTAAAATAATCTATATATCTTAGGCTGCTGAGGCAGTGATCAGTATGAAGAACATAGTACAGTTATACAGGTAAAATTTCATAACAGTATACGTTCAAATGACCACTGCAGCTCCCTCTGTCCACCTCCCCTGTCTTTTGGCATGTTTTTATATGCCAGAGTACCTGTGGACATTTATTTTCTTGTTCCAAGCTATGTCCCCTGAGGGCTTAGCCTCTCCCTTCTTTCAGTTGGCAGGAAAACTCTGAGGGGCTTGATACCAAAACCTGTCTTTTAGTCATCTCAGCTTGAGATGGCTAATAGTTTGGGCGTGTGGAAGGTGCCATTAAGATTTGGAAGCTGGCCAGCTGTTATATCCTATGCAGAAAGTATTCCATATGGCAAGGGCTACTGCAGCAGTGATCACTTGAACATGTACTGTTATGGCAAGCTTACTTATAGATCTGTAACCTCTTCTGGACTTTGGCACCTGTGCTACACCATTTCTAAAATGTCAATAAGTGAGCAGAACTTCAAGTGAATTCTCAGCAGCGAGTTATACAATGATGAGAACTGACATGAGTAGACAGAGAGATGTTATGATTAGAAAACTGGAATAAAGAACTCCAAAGATCATGGTAAATAGCATCATCTGTTGGGACACAGCAGTAGTGGACAAAATAATCTAGAGACTTTTTATGGAGCTTCTGGTCTTCAGAGTTTCCATTGCCTGTGTTGAGGATTTGGTGTTGAGAGAATACAGCTAACATGATCTACACAGCAGAGGTAATACATTTAGATCGATATATGCAGCAGATCCCTAACCTAAACAGTTGCATATCAGCTGTAATTCACTGCAGACAGTTGTAAGGGCATATATTTAACACATGGTAAACACCAAGATAAACATTTTTACTGACTTTAGTAATAGCACAACTGTGGACATCAGAGAACATAACTATGAAGACAAGTATTGAAAGCAGAATTTCAGAGTAATTACACAGTGTGACTGTACCAGAAAAAAGATGGACAGGTATAAGATAAAATAAAAAGGGAAGCTACAGTAATTATCAAACTTAGATAAATGCATTACAGTGTCAGTGAACTCAGGCTTGCTGTAAAAAGTGGTACAGACCCAAAACTGTCTCAGAAGGTTTTAGCAATGTACACATTCAGCCACATGTATTCAGAGGAACAATGAGACCTAGCAGCTGTGTGTGTGTGTGTGTGTGTGTGTGTGTGTGTGTGTGTGTGTGTGTGTGTGTGTGTGTGTGTGTGGTGGAGAGCTAACAGCAAAATGTTATTTTCTATTTATAGATATTTTGGTGGCTGTGAAAAAATAGTGTACAGAGACATCCGGTGTTGGGAAAGTTATTTTTCAGGCCTGAAGGAAAGACATTTGGAAATGTAGTGATAATTAAAACAGGAAGATATTTTGAGGGATGAGGTTATGGAATAAAAACACTAGTTGTGGTCTATATTCTCCAGCAGTTACTGACTGATGTCTGTAATTTTTCACAGCATGGTCACTGTCCACTGTTCCTTCTTTGACAAGTGATCCTACAGCCAATATATTATTATTTGCCAAGAGTTTCACGAGAAGTTGCAGGAATCCTAAAGATGCCTAACGATACAATTTGTTTTTCTGTTTCTTAAAGTAAAGTTAAAGTTGGTTTTGTCAATTATCTGATAAAAAATTACAGAGAGAGGACTATACAAAAAATTATCTGCAAGCTGGGTGAAACTTTTAGGAATGTATCAAAGTCATATAAAACAGTCTCATTTTTCTAAACAAAGTATATAGAGAAGATGACAAGCAGTCCAGACACACTTAGAAATGCATTATCACAAGGCACTGGCTTTGTTACATGAGACCAACAGAAACCATACATGTTCTTCATGTTTCTTTGAATTCTGATATGTCTTCAGTAAGCCATCCGACAGCAGATGTTCTGAAAAAATGTAAAGTTAAAGACAGAGACAGACCGCACAGGTCCAAACCTACCAGCGATGCTTCCAGTTCTCTGGTCCTCAGTGAGGTGCTTTCACAGCCCCTGATGCCCGCTTCTGTGGATTTGCAGGCTGTTACCGAGACCCTTTCGGAGTCCGGTCTGCTGCAAAACTCTTCTTCGACTAAGGATCCTGAGGTTGTCTCTCCCTTGGATGGGTCTGGAGTCGCTGAGCAGGCACTGGCTTCCAAGGAAGTACTTCTCACTACTGATTCTCGATACAAACCGACGACATCTTTCGCATCTACCATTCTTTCAAAAACTACAGAGTTTCTAAGTCCCAGGGTACGAACCACACCCAAGAAACCAACAGCCAAATCTCAGGCACCTGCTTCCTTACCTCAGTCTCAAATGCTTAAAATGGTGGAAGACCTTATCATGCTGATCAGGGGAAGCCAAGCTGCCCCTTCCAAAAGAAAAATATATCTGTCTCCAGTAGTTTTGTTTGAACAGGAGTCTGATGACTGTGATGCATCTGAATATGAAGACATGCAACACATCTCTGCTTATGAGGATTCTGATGCAGAGGACTCCATTCCTTCAGCCTCTCCCCCCCCCCGAGGACTTTTCCTTTGGGGAAACCCTTCATACCTTAAGGGAGCATTTCCAATGGTAATGTCAGGACTACCCTCAGTCTAAAAAAGAGACTCCGGGAATTCTTAGATCTTCCACAGCACAGACCCCTGGCTATTCCCCCAGCCCTGGATGTTGTGGCAGATGTTTTCCTGGAATCCAGTTTGACTCCTGACACCCTCCCTCCTGCACCCAGAAAACCAGATAGGTATTATAGAGTGCCTGACTCACACAGTTTTTTTTTTAAAAATCCGACTGCTAACCCTGAGGTAATTTCTCAAGGGCCTAAAGGAATTAAAGCAACCTCTGCTAAAAATCCCACCCCCTCAGAGAGGGATTCCCGAGCATTAGACAGATGGGATAAAAAAGTATATACCTCTGCTACCCTTAGTATCAGAGCACTAAATTGCCAGTTCCATGTGCTATAATTTCAGCAACATACCCTGGAACTCCTCAAACAAAAAGTGTCTTCCTTTCCTGCTTGTACAGAATCTAAAGGATTACAAGAGTTAATGCATTCTGCAAGTTAAGTAACTAAATACACCTTGCACTGTGGTTTTGACACCCTAGAGGCTTCTTGCAGGGTAGTAGTCACCGGTTCTGTCCTTCAAAAGGCCATGCATGGCTTAAGGAACAGCCCTTGCCAGACCATGTTAAATCTAAACTGTTGGATGCACCCTTGCACAAAGACAGCTTATTTGGCACTAAGGCAGAAGAGGTCTTAAAAAAGATGGAAGAAAAAGCTAAATCTATGCAGACAGTTAAGGATTTGTTACAGGTCCAGCCACTCACGTTCAGCAGGCATTGCCTCCAAGCACTGGTCCTTTACTGCTCCCACCAGGTCAGTTCAGCCCAGACCGCTTGGAAGCACACCCCCCAGACAGCAGCCACAGAGAATGCAGAGATCAAAACAAAGAACTTCCTCCACTTCAAAATTAGGGAGTTCTAAGCCACCCCCTAATGGTAAGAACTCACAATGTGTCTTCTCCCCCACCCCCTCCCTCTGCCCACCTTCACTTACCCCTAGGAGGAAAACTCTCCTTTCACTCAAGCTCCTGGGCCACCATTACCAAGGTCCTCAACATAGTGTCCCAGGGACACACACATTTCCTTTCCACACCCTTCCAACTCCAAAAGGGTTCCCAGATCTACCTGCAAACCAGTGGATAGAAGTGCAAAAGCAAGTCCTTTCCCTGCTCTCTATGAGGTCAATAGAGCACGTTCCTGCAGAACAGAAAGGACAAGGTTTCTACTCCAGACTTTTTCTGGTACCCAGAAAAGAGGGCACCTGGTGCCCATCCTCGATCTGTCCATTCTAAACACCTTCCTGGTGATACCAAAATTCAAAATTCTCACCCTCCAACAGCTGCTACCCATGCTCTCCAAGGATGCTTGGCTAGCCACCCTAGACCTAAAAGAGGCCTACCTCCACTTTCCTATCAGGGAATCATGCAGGAAATATCTACATTTCAGGGCAGGATCTCTGCACTTTCAGTTCTCTGCACTTCCCTTTGGCTTATCTGCTGCTCCCAGAGTTTTCACAAAATGTCTGTCTCCGGCCATTGCCTTTTGCAGACAAAGGAATATCCAAATGTACCCATACATAGACAACTGCCTAATTCAGGCAGTCAGTCAGGAAAAGCTGTTCAAGCACCGGCTTTTGTAAAGTCCCTACTGACCTCCCTAGGGTATACAATCAATGAAAAGAAATCCAAACAAGTACCCACCCAAAGGATTATATTCCTGGGAGAAAGCCTGGACACAGCATCCCAGATGGCATTCCTTACACCAGAGAAGCAAACTTACCTGACAGCCTACTTCTCTCAACTAGCCACCAGACTCCAGTTATCTGCAAGAAAAATCCTGCAAGCTGTGGGGTTCATGGCAATTTGCATTCTACTCATTCCATATACCAGACTGCATATGAGGAAACTTCAATGGTACCTAAAAAGCCTTTTGTGTCAACACTCTCAAGACCTGGAAACTCTTATACCCATGATACCTTGCATCAGAAAAGATTTTCTTTGGTGGGCAGCAGCATGCTCCCACAACAAAGGACTACCTTTCTCACCACCCCCCGCCACCCAGACCCTCACCACAGACGCATCAGACTATGCCTGGGATGCACACCTGGATGGCAAGTGCATACAGGGTCAATGGAGCCCACAGTAAATCCATCTGCACATCAACCAAAAAGAGATGATAGCTGTCCAGCATGCCTTGACAGCTTCCAAGCCCCTTCTCTCCCCAGGGGCTCTCCTGATCAAAACAGACAACACCACTGTTATGTGGTATATCAACAAGCACAGAGGGACTCACTCCTCTCCTCAATGCAGGCTGGCCATGACCCTTTGGCACACAGCCTCTGCCATGCAACTCCACCTGTTAGCACAATTCCTGCCAGGTTCTCTGAACTCTCTGGCAGACCACTTAGGCAGAAATCTTCTGGACCTACATGAGTGGCAGCTAGACAAAAGAACCTTCACCCTAATAACTCAGAAATGGGGCACCCCGAAGGTTGACCTCTTTGCCTCCCACACCAACCATCAGCCCAGCAAGTTCTGCACCAGGGAGCATCACTGCATGGCTTGGAAAGTGGAAGGCCTGTCCTTCCCTTGGGTCAACCTATCGGTCTATGCCTTTCCTCCACTACCTCTCATCCCCAGGGTACTACTCAAAATAAGGGAGGAAAAACCAAAGACAATTCTTATTGTTCCAGACTGGCCTCGCCAGCACTGGTACCAACTGCTGCGTAGCCTGTCCCCACTGCCATGATGGCATCTCACTCAGACCCAACCCTCCTGACCCAGAGAGAAGGAGAATTCATGCATCCCCAATTGGGGACCCTCAGTTTGGCAGCTTGGCTTATTCCCTAACCACCGATCAATCTGCCAACCTCAGTAAACAGGTTCTAGATATTATACATGAGGCCAGATGCCCTAGCACTAGAAAGTCTTATGCTGACAAATGGAAAAGGTTCTCCACCTGGATTCAGGCTAAGGAAACTGATACGGCACAGCCCTCCCTCCTTCTCATCCTGGATTACTTTGCTGACCTGCTATACAGTGGTCTCTCTTTTTCCTCTATTAAAATTCATGCCTCAGCTATCTCTGCTCATTTCTCCACTGAGCAGCCCCTTTTCTCACACCCTCTGATCAAACAATTCCTAAGAGGGGCTATCAACTTGAGGCCACCCAGAAGAGCACCAACCCCAGCTTGGGACCTTAACTTTGTGTTGGAAAAGCTCACCCTGCCCCCATTCAAAACAGCATCTTCAGCAGAGCTAAAATTTCTCTCCTGGAAGACAGCTTTCCTTCAGGCCATCACTTGAGCCAGAACGGTCTCTGAGCTACAAACACTCATGGCTGCGGAGCCCTTCATCATCTGCCACGCTGACAGAATTTCCCTCAGGACAAACCCATCATTCATACCCAAAGTGATGTCCAGTGTGGCTCTCAACCAATCCATTCATTTGCCCACCTTTTTTCCTAACCCACAGAACAAGGGGGAAAGGATCCTGCACTCTCTAGACGTGCACAGACAGCTCAGAATATATCTAGACAGGACTAAATCCTTCAAAAAGTCTGAACAATTGCTGGTTAGCTTTGCTGCAGGAGCAGAGGGCAAAGCCATCACTAAAGAAACAATTCCCAAATGGATAGCACACTGCATCCATTTCTGTTACAAGCAACATGGAAAGCCTCCCCCTAAGGGGGTCAGGGCTCACTCCACCAGAGCAGCCTCCACCTCTGCAGCTTTCCTCAGAGGAGTCCCCACCAGGGACATCCTGGAGGCTGCCACCTGGACATCTGTTAATACTTTCACCAAACATTACCACCTGCCTATCTTCTCCAAATCCAGGGCAGGGTTTG